>NW_027195555.1:0-12500 GCF_038502225.1 Cherax quadricarinatus | reverse complement strand
CACTTGTACCTTAGCCCACATCACTTGTACCTTAGCCCACGTCACTTGTACCTTAGTCCACGTCACTTGTACCTTAGTCCACGTCACTTGTACCTTAGCCCACATCACTTGTACCTTAGTCCACGTCACTTGTACCTTAGTCCACGTCACTTGTACCTTAGCCCACGTCACTTGTACCTTAGTCCACGTCACTTGTACCTTAGTCCACGTCACTTGTACCTTAGTCCACGTCACTTGTACCTTAGTCCACGTCACTTGTACCTTAGTCCACGTCACTTGTACCTTAGTCCACGTCACTTGTACCTTAGCCCACGTCACTTGTACCTTAGTCTACGTCACTTGTACCTTAGTCCACGTCACTTGTACCTTAGCCCACATCACTTGTACCTTAGTCCACGTCACTTGTACCTTAGTCCACGTCACTTGTACCTTAGTCCACGTCACTTGTACCTTAGTCCACGTCACTTGTACCTTAGCCCACGTCACTTGTACCTTAGTCCACGTCACTTGTACCTTAGTCCACGTCACTTGTACCTTAGTCCACGTCACTTGTACCTTAGCCCACGTCACTTGTACCTTAGCCCACGTCACTTGTACCTTAGTCCACGTCACTTGTACCTTAGCCCACGTCACTTGTACCTTAGTCCACGTCACTTGTACCTTAGTCCACGTCACTTGTACCTTAGCCCACGTCACTTGTACCTTAGTCTACGTCACTTGTACCTTAGCCCACGTCACTTGTACCTTAGTCCACGTCACTTGTACCTTAGCCCACGTCACTTGTACCTTAGTCCACGTCACTTGTACCTTAGTCCACGTCACATGTACCTTAGCCCACATCACTTGTACCTTAGTCCACGTCACTTGTACCTTAGTCCACGTCACTTGTACCTTAGCCCACGTCACTTGTACCTTAGTCCACGTCACTTGTACCTTAGTCCACGTCACTTGTACCTTAGTCCACGTCACTTGTACCTTAGTCCACGTCACTTGTACCTTAGTCCACGTCACTTGTACCTTAGTCCACGTCACTTGTACCTTAGTCCACGTCACTTGTACCTTAGTCCACGTCACTTGTACCTTAGTCCACGTCACTTGTACCTTAGTCCACGTCACTTGTACCTTAGTCCACGTCACTTGTACCTTAGTCCACGTCACTTGTACCTTAGTCCACGTCACTTGTACCTTAGTCTACGTCACTTGTACCTTAGTCCACGTCACTTGTACCTTAGTCCACGTCACTTGTACCTTAGTCCACGTCACTTGTACCTTAGTCTACGTCACTTGTACCTTAGTCCACGTCACTTGTACCTTAGTCCACGTCACTTGTACCTTAGTCCACGTCACTTGTACCTTAGTCCACGTCACTTGTACCTTAGTCCACGTCACTTGTACCTTAGTCCACGTCACTTGTACCTTAGTCCACGTCACTTGTACCTTAGTCCACGTCACTTGTACCTTAGTCCACGTCACTTGTACCTTAGTCCACGTCACTTGTACCTTAGTCACTTGTACGTCACTTGTACCTTAGTCCACGTCACTTGTACCTTAGCCCACGTCACTTGTACCTTAGTACACGTCACTTGTACCTTAGCCCACGTCACTTGTACCTTAGCCCACGTCACTTGTACCTTAGCCCACGTCACTTGTACCTTAGCCCACGTCACTTGTACCTTAGTCCACGTCACTTGTACCTTAGCCCACATCACTTGTACCTTAGTCCACGTCACTTGTACCTTAGCCCACGTCACTTGTACCTTAGCCCACGTCACTTGTACATTAGCCCACCTCACTTGTACCTTAAACCACGTCACTTGTACCTTAGTCCACGTCACTTGCACCTTAGCCCACATCACTTGTACCTTAGCCCACATCACTTGTACCTTAGCCCACGTCACTTGTACCTTAGTCCACGTCACTTGCACCTTAGCCCACGTCACTTGTACCTTAGCCCACATCACTTGTACCTTAGCCCACGTCACTTGTACCTTAGTCCACGTCACTTGTACCTTAGCCCACGTCACTTGTACCTTAGCCCACGTCACTTGTACATTAGCCCACGTCACTTGTACCTTAGCCCACGTCACTTGTACCTTAGTCCACGTCACTTGCACCTTAGCCCACGTCACTTGTACCTTAGCCCACGTCACTTGTACCTTAGCCCACGTCACTTGTACCTTAGTCCACGTCACTTGTACCTTAGCCCACGTCACTTGTACCTTAGCCCACGTCACTTGTACATTAGCCCACGTCACTTGTACCTTAGCCCACGTCACTTGTACCTTAGCCCACGTCACTTGCACCTTAGCCCACGTCACTTGTACCTTAGCCCACGTCACTTGTACCTTAGCCCACGTCACTTGTACCGTAGCCCACATCACTTGTACCTTAGCCCACGTCACTTGCACCTTAGCCCACGTCACTTGTACCTTAGCCCACGTCACTTGTACCGTAGCCCACATCACTTGTACCTTAGCCCACGTCACTTGTACCTTAGCCCACATCACTTGTACCTTAGCCCACGTCACTTGTACATTAGCCCACGTCACTTGTACATTAGCCCACGTCACTTGTACCTTAGCCCACGTCACTGTTTTATTCACAGCAGTATCGAACACACTGCTGAAATCGCTTGTTTACTACCGTGAAGGTCGATTTTATCAATAAGGAGATTTTTTAGTGTGGACGAGAGAGTGATGGTTCCTGAGAAATGTTAAGTGAAACTTTTGGGAATTCTGAGTCAACAAAATTGTTATGGTAAACATGAATACCATTGTGGGAGACACTGTTGTGGAAGATGTTGTACGAAACTACAGGAGTCAATTAAAATTGACGCTAAACAGTTTCTTTATTTCCTGTGCAAATTAATTTAATTTAAAGAAAAGTGAGAGAAAATGCAGATATGCGTGTGTGACAGAGTTTGGATTGTAAGATAGTATACGTGTGTGAGAGAATTAGATGTTAGAGAGGGACGAGAGAAATACATGTGTTGTGGTTATTGTGTGCATGTGATGCGCTCTATGACCCTTGTGGTTTAGCTCTTCTTCTTTATTATGATAATAACATGTGCATGTGTGTCTGTGTGAATGTACTTGTGTACTTTCATATTTACTTGTAGAAGTGCCTTGAAAATGACGAATTGTAACAAAAAAAAGCTGATAAATTTTTTGTAACAGATTTACTAGTGGGAAGACAGAGTCACACTCGGACTCACATTTATACACAGTAAAACTTTTAGAAATACACATATACAGCTGCGTGAGTGAAAACAAAACAAAAATTAACTTGAACACATAATGAAACATAAATAGAAGTCCGAGTTTTCACTAAGTAACCTCAGCTTGGTGGCCGAGTTGGGAGGCAGCTTGGTCTCGTCTAGCTGGTCTACTGTTCCAGGCTGTCTTGGTGGGTGTAATTACTGGACGCAGTTTTCTGTGTGTCCCCTCCAGTAATTCCATCCACCTGGACAGTCTCGGCAGTAGACCAGCTAGACAAGACCAAGTTACCATCCAACAAGGTTACTGGGGAGGGGCCAACACATACACAACACGCACGCCCACCCAAAACCACCACCAAAAGCACCACCCACCCCCCCAAACACCCACCGACCAAACCACCCAACCACCCAACCACCCACCCAACCATCCGCCCACCTGGGAAAGTGGGGAAGGGAGTTCATCTGAGGGGACACAGATGGACTTCTGGACACACGCAACTAGGGAAAGCATCAAAACAACCGGGAGTGGGAAGTGTGGAAAGGTTGACATCCGGGGGCCCACGGATGGAGACCTGGAAATATAAACCATACCTGACTATGACCACACCTATGACCACAGTTCACATCACTACAACCATATCTCACAACAACCACACCTCACTATGACCTCACCTCACTATGACCACACCTCACCATGATCCACACCTGGGAGTTCATCTGCGGAGACACAGATGGACTTCTGGACACACGGAACAAGGGAAAGCACCAAAACGACTGTGGAAGGGTTGACATCCGGGGGCCCACGGATGGAGACCTGGAAACATGAACCACACCTGACTATTACCGCACCTGTCTATGACCACACCTGACTATGAGAACACCTCACTATAGGTGAGGTGATGACCTCGCCTATGCTAATTACACTGGTCAACAATTTTTGAAAAGTTGCATGCTTCTTAAATGAGATTAGTCAATTCTTAGGTATTTTCATATCATGAATCCAGATGTCACCTTGATTATTTTATTATAACGTACAATATGTGTCAGTATGTTCTAAACTCTAATCCGTACCTACTCTCTGCGTTTTTGCTTCACGCTTATAGTGGTCTGAAGAATCATCTCCTGCCCTGGTACCATTTTCCACAGTTCGTTGGAAAAAAGTCTAAGTGTGAGTTCAAAAAGTGGATTTTAAGTGACATGTTACATCCCATGTTCTTGTAAACCATGATGAGGTTTTCCACCAATTCTTCACAGTTGCCTTCCAGTTTTATGTGTAGTTTGGTAGCAAAATTTTGTTTGGTTCAATGTGAGGTGGATGTTGAGCATTTTTCATCCCAGGTTCCAATGATTGACGGGGTGACCAGTGGGAACCTCTTGCACGACTGCCACACTCACATAACAAGCAAGCTATAAAAAAAATCACCTAACTTTCACCTCAAAATACAAACCACCTTCTATGACTGCTGGAACAATAACGACAGGCAGTGAGACTGAGTGTGGTAAGAAACACACTGCCACAAGCCTGTTGGAACCTGTTGTGACACGTAGGTGTATATTGAAACCAATTTTAACCATGATATTCATAATCAGTTGTAAATTGCTACTCTAGTCTCGGAAGCATTTTGGTTGTTGACCAGTGTTATATGAATGAATATGTCAAAATTGTGATTGAACGAGTGATGGAAAAGAAGTGGCTAGAAAAGTACTTCATAATAATTATAGAACAAAAGAGTACAGTACAGTAACACAAAAGAAAAATACTGTAACACACAAGAAAAGTACAATAATATACATCACAGCAGTACAGCAGTAAACAAGTACCACACAAGAACAAAATAATAAAATAAGGGAAGAGACAATAATACAAGATAATAATACATAAAACAGCAATATTGAAGACATTAAGACAGAGTTGTACTGGCCAGGTTGTAACATCAACACCAACACTCCATTTTATCCAGAGGTTGACTCTTATTTTCTTTCCATAGATTTTTTTTGTTGTGTTTGCGAATATTTTTGTCAATATAGTGAATGTGAAGACATGAGAGAGACTAATTATTTAATAATTCAAAAACATTTTTCATTTTTTTTTTTGCTATATCCAGTACAAGATTCTCTCAGTTGCTACTTCCTTATATCTTCACACTAAGGATATCTATAGAATACTACGGAAGAGCATTCAACATCTCGATTATTCAGAATTATAAGACTACGAACTGCAACAAAATACAGGAAGCTTATAACTTTTTTGCAGCAGATTTCTTGGTGGAAGACAGAGTCACATACGGACACAAATATAAACAATAAGTGAAAACAAAACAAAAATAACGAACAGCCTTTGTCCCTGTCTTTGTTTCTGGTACAGTTCACAACTGTCTTTGTCCCTGACTTTGTTTCTGGTACAGTTCACAACTGTCTTTGTCCCTGACTTTGTTTCTGGTACAGTTCACAACTGTCTTTGTCCCTGACTTTGTTTCTGGTACAGTTCACAACTGTCTTTGTCCCTGACTTTGTTTCTGGTACAGTTCACAACTGTCTTTGTCCCTGCCTTTGTTTCTGGTACAGTCTTTGTTTCTGGTACAGTTCACAACTGTCTTTGTCCCTGACTTTGTTTCTGGTACAGTTCACAACTGTCTTTGTCCCTGACTTTGTTTCTGGTTTCTGGTACAGTTCACAACTGTCTTTGTCCCTGACTTTGTTTCTAGTACAGTTCACAACTGTCTTTGTCCCTGACTTTGTTTCTGGTACAGTTCACAACTGTCTTTGTCCCTGACTTTGTTTCTGGTACAGTTCACAACTGTCTTTGTCCCTGACTTTGTTTCTGGTACAGTTCACAACTGTCTTTGTCCCTGACTTTGTTTCTGGTACAGTTCACAACTGTCTTTGTCCCTGACTTTGTTTCTGGTACAGTTCACAACTGTCTTTGTCCCTGACAGTTCACAACTGTTTTGTCTGGTACAGTTCACAACTGTCTTTGTCCCTGACTTTGTTTCTGGTACAGTTCACAACTGTCTTTGTCCCTGACTTTGTTTCTGGTACAGTTCACAACTGTCTTTGTCCCTGACTTTGTTTCTGGTACAGTTCACAACTGTCTTTGTCCCTGACTTTGTTTCTGGTACAGTTCACAACTGTCTTTGTCCCTGACTTTGTTTCTGGTACAGTTCACAACTGTCTTTGTCCCTGACTTTGTTTCTGGTACAGTTCACAACTGTCTTTGTCCCTGACTTTGTTTCTGGTACAGTTCACAACTGTCTTTGTCCCTGACAGTTCACAACTGTCTTTGTCCCTGACTTTGTTTCTGGTACAGTTCACAACTGTCTTTGTCCCTGACTTTGTTTCTGGTACAGTTCACAACTGTCTTTGTCCCTGACTTTGTTTCTGGTACAGTTCACAACTGTCTTTGTCCCTGACTTTGTTTCTGGTACAGTTCACAACTGTCTTTGTCCCTGACTTTGTTTCTGGTACAGTTCACAACTGTCTTTGTCCCTGACTTTGTTTCTGGTACAGTTCACAACTGTCTTTGTCCCTGACTTTGTTTCTGGTACAGTTCACAATTGTCTTTGTCCAGTTTGTACAGTTCACAACTGCTGGACGCAGTCTTAGATAAAATTGAAAAATATTGTTTAATTTAAATAAAATATTAGTGTTTGTCCATTGCCTGTTGATTATACCAAGCAATGAATATGTCAAAATTGTGACTGACAGAGTGATGGAAAAGACAAAATATAAATAATAAATAACTGACTGGGTTTAGAAAGAGGAAGGATATGTGTGCATAAACGTAATTTTGCAAACGTTGAATAAACAGAAAAAGCGAATTGTTACAAAAGACATTGTGTTTGTTGCCACAGTTGTTAACGTACATTAGCCCACGTCACTGTTTTATTCACAGCAGTGTCGAAGATACTGCTGTCTCCATCCGTGGGCCCCCGGATGTCAACCCTTCCACAGTTGTTTTGGTGCTGTCTCTTGTTCCGTGTCTCCAGAAGTCTGTGTCCCCTCAGATGAACTCCCAGGTGTGGATCATGGTGAGGAGTGGTTATTGTGAGAGGGGCATAGTGAGGTGTGGTAGTAGATGTGGTCATAGGTGAGAGGGTGGTCATAGTGAGGTGTTGTCGTAAATGTGGTCATAGGTGATGGGTGGTCATAGTGTCATAGTGAGGTATGGTCGTGGATGTGGTCATAGGTGAGGGGTAGTTAGGTGAGGTCATAATGAGCTGTGGTCATAGTTAAGTGAGGTTATAGTGACTGTAGGTCATAGTTTTCAAAACTGTTCCACTCATCAAGTACCCTATTTCCAAACCAACACTAATTCCACTCATCAAGTACACTATTTCCAAACCAACACTATTTCCACTCATCAAGTACACTATTTCCAAACCAACACTAATTCCACTCATCAAGTACACTATTTCCAAACCATGTCTTCCCTCAATCTTTCTTCATACGGAAGTTTTCTAATGCTATGTATTAATTTTATCATTCGTCTCTGAATGTTTTCTAACAAATTTATATCCATGGAGACCAGAGCTGAGCTGCGTAATCTTGATATAAATCCCAGTAATCTACTTGCCTTATTCCCACCACTTAGTCACTGTTGTCATAGTTCAAGGTTGCTGCTCTCCACAACACCCAGATCCTTTTCGCATTATGTACGGCTAAGTTCTACATTATTTTTTTTATATTTTATTTAAAACATTGCACAACACAAAAAGGTATAAAGTATAATAAAATAACCATGTAGCGGCTATAGGCAAAAAAAAATCTACAATACATCCCTAACACAGATAACAATACATCAACTTTGTGGCAACAGCAGCCTAAACACAACTCTCAACATATGACTGAGACTGCATATGTACATAATAAGACTCCTGTGCTGCAACACAGTTGACGCATCACCCCCGCCCCCCCGCCCTCCCCCCCCCCCGCCCCCGCCCCGCCCCCCCAACTCTCACACACACATATGAACTATAACCACAGTTCCTCAACTGAAAATTATAACATTAATTTAGGAGATCCCTGACGCTACACGTCCCCTGAGGAAAGAATATTTTCATCATCGATGGTACATGGTCACTAAATACACAATACCTGAAAATAACTAAACACAATATAATGCTTCCGTTCCGTAAACACCTGTGCACAACTACCAATGAATTGGTATGATCGTGTATAACTTATACAGTGCACACTTCATTGTTCCACCCCAATTATTTGCCGCACCAACATGGCGGCATGTAACCTAACTTAACCTTAAATGACTAAGCCAAAATAGTCATTACATACACATTGGTGGAACAATCTCACCAAGACACAGTACATTAATTAACAATATGACCATAAGGTAAACTTGACCTAGTAATACACAGTATCTCCTCAGTCAGGTGGATAAACAATCACTGGATTAATGTTACCTTGAACATCTCGGCTTGAAGTTTCACTAATCCCGAAAACAACTTTCGTACATAATGAATTACCTTTGAACTCTATCTTAACAACATGATAATAAATCTAATTTAAAATAAGTCATCACAACAGATAGAATCCGCCTTAACTTAATCAGACGTAAGAGAGTACTTCCCGTTATAACAGTTCCGTGTCCCACTTGTATGCGGTCACATCTTTCTACATACAATAATATGCTTATTATCTGTACGTGTGAGACAGTACAACCACACTGGACTATCAACTGTCCATCGCGTTCATCATAATATACTGCACCTAAGCCTCATTCTGCACACTGATACAGGCAAAGACCCCCTCCCCCCACTTATACCTTATCCATCATTCACCCTTACCTTGAAGTTACATGAGGACTGTATAAATGGTGTACAGTCTGCGACATATAAGAAACTGGACATCTCCACAGGTGCTTGCACCTACGTTCCATACATTATTCCACTCACTCATTACGCACACAACACACACGCAAACTTTGCATCCATCCAAAACCCCAGGGAGGCGACGCTGTTTCTACCCCTGACTTCCCTACCCACAGTATCACTTTCCATTCGTACCCTCTTCCCTCGTACATTGCAAGTCTAATAAATCCCCTAACATAAGTTCCCTGTATCCCTCTGAAAAATTCCTCTCCCACCTCCTCCCATAGATTTCCCTGTTTCGACATACTGTTTTATGGAATGTTACCGCTAACACCCTCCTCTTCACCTCACTAACTAGTTTCCCCCGCAATCCCCACGATATATATATATATATATATATATATATATATATATATATATATATATATATATATATATATATATATATATATATATGTTGCACACGTGTCTAATTTATCGACATATATATATATATATATATATATATATATATATATATATATATATATATATATATATATATATATATATATATATATATATATATATATATATATGTATATATATATATATATATAATATATATATATATATATATATATATATATATATATATATATATATATATATATATATATATATATATATACGCCCGATCCTATGTATCACCCCGTGACACGCCTCCTCCCCACCACATATCACCCCCCTCAACCACTCGTCTATCCCGTAGAACCACACCCGACGGCAAAATGTCGTGCAGAAAAAGATACATTACGTCACGAGCACGAGGTTGTAACCTCATCCTACTTAACCTATCCCATATACTTCCCCATGTATACATGGGGAAAATTCCTTCTACAGGTGCCACAACCCTCCCCACTAACAATCTACACATCCCACATATTTTGACCTTCCCCGGCTCTCGAGCCCACGCCATAGCCCTCAAAACGGTTGCACGCTCACGCAGCTGAACTCCTGTATACATTCGTTTCAATCTATCATGGATTCTGACCAATCTCCTCCCCCCCCCACCCACACCTTCCCTCATCACCTCCCTCTTAATGAAGACACATTTGACCCTGCGCTTTAAATCCAGCAATCCCAACCCCCCCTTCCCCCTGACGCACAGGTAACATTACCACGTCCCGTTTAAGCCACTCACAGCCTGAACCCCACAAGAATTTCAAAACCCTCCAAAGTATGTCCGCTATCGCCGTCCCAGTTAATGGGAACACGGCTGCCACGTGCCATACCTTACTATACAATAAGACGTTAATAACAATGGCATGCTGCACAAGGGTCAAATGATAAGGCTCCCAAGCATCCCTGAATCCTGTCTACCAACCTAACCGAGTTTTCCACGCGTGCCACAGTCAGATCGTCTGCATAGATAAGACCACAATCAACCCTCCCCGCCCAAGCTCCCAAGCTCCATGGACTTTTCTGAATTCACTCTCATACCAGTTGCACCTGCGAACATTTGCACTACCCCATCTAAGGTATCCACTGGCCTCCCCTCCAGAACCAGAACAGTAGTATCATGTACATACCCTATTAAGACTGGCCAAACCTCCCCAACACCACTCCCTTCTCCCCCTCTATTGCACATACGCTGCTCCACCATTTTATAAAAGGGGTCCTGTATGCACGCAAACAATAGTTAATTAGTTAATTAGTACTAGGGTTATGAGCATTCCCTAGATCCGGTTATTTTGGCGCTTTCCCTAGTTCCGTGTGTCCAGAAGTCCAACTGTGTCCCCTCAGATGAACTCCCAGGTGTGGTCATAGTGAGGTGAGGTCGTAGATGTGGTCATAGGCGAGGGATGGTCATAGTGAGCCATAGTGAGGTGTAGTCATAGTGAGGTTTGGTCATAGTCATGTGTGGTCATAGATAGGTATGGCCATATTTAGGTGAGGTCATAGACAGGTGTGGTCATAGTCAGGTGTGGTTTATGTTTCCAGGTCTCCATCAGTGGGCACTCGGATGTCAACCCTTCCACACTTCCCACTCCCGGTTGTTTTGGTGTTTTACCTAGTTCCATGTGTCCAGAAGTCCATCTGTGTCCCCTCAGATGAACTCCCAGGTATGGATTATGGTGAGGTGTGGTCATAGTGATGTGAGGTCATAGTGAGGTGTGGTCATGGTGAATTATAGACATAGTCAGGTGTGGTTTATGTTTCCAGGTCTCCATCCGTGGGCCCCCGGATGTCAACCCTTCAACACTTCCCACTCCCAGTTGTTTTGGTGCTTTCCCTAGTTCCGTGTGTCCAGAAGTCCATCTGTGTCCCCTCAGATGAACTCCCTTCCTCACTTTCCCAGGTGAGCGGGTGGGTGGATGGGTGGGTGGGTGAGTGGGATGTTGGGCTGGTGGGTGGGTGTGTGTTTGTGTATGTGTGTGTTGTGTGTGTGTGTTGTGTATGTGTTGGCCCCTCCCCAGTTACCATCCAACAATAACTTGGTCTTGTCTAGCTGGTCTACTGCCGAGACTGTCCAGGTGGGTGGAATTACAGGAGGGGACACACAGAAAACTGCGTCCTGTAATTACACCCACCAAGACAGCCTGGAACAGTAGTCAGCTAGACAACACCAAGCTGCCTCCCAACTCGGCCACCAAGGTGAGGTTACTTAGTGATAATCTCGGACTTCTATTTATGTTTCATTATGTGTTCAAGTTAATTTTTGTTTTGTTTTCCCTCGTGCAGCTTTATAAGTGTATGTGCGAACGTTTTATCTTGTATAGATGTGTGTCCGTGTGATTCAATGTCTTCCCACCTAGAAATCTGCAAGACACTGAAAATGAAACGTCCACAGGTAAATACGAATGTACACAATTACATTCACACACACACGATAACCACGACACATGTAATTCTCTCGTCTCTCTCTAACATCTGATATCTATTGCACAGGAAATAAAACGGAAATAAAGAATTTTTTTAACGTAAATTTTAATTGAATCCTGTAGTTTCCTGCAACATCTTCCACAACAGTGTCTCCCACAATGGTATTTATGATTCCCAAAACAATTGTGTTGACTCAAAATTCCCAAAAGTTTCACTTAACATTTCACAGGAACCATCACTTTCTCATCCACACTAAAAAAATCTTGTTGTTAAAGCCGACCTTCACGACAAAAAATAATTTCATCAGTGTCTCTGATACTGCTGTTGCTCTGCTGTACGTTAGCAAGTCTGGCAACAAACGCAATGTCTTTTGTAGCAATTCACTTTTCTGTTTATTCTGCAAGATTATGCTGATTCACACATATCCATCGGCTTTCTAAACCCAGCCAGTTATTCACTACCTATATTTTGTCTTTTCCATCACTCCATCAATCAACAGGCAATGGACAAACACTAATATTTTATTTAAATTAAACAATATTTTGAAATTTTATCTAAGACTGCGTCCAGCAGTTGTGAACTGTACCAGAAAC
>NW_027195554.1:40000-162500 GCF_038502225.1 Cherax quadricarinatus | reverse complement strand
CAGGCCTAGTGTCTAATCGACATGTGCCTAGGACAAAATGGTAACTAACTAACACCTACACACACACAACAGGCCTAGTGTCTAATCGACATGTGCCTAGGACAAAATGGTAACTAACACACACACAGAAAAGGCTAATATCTGGGATTAAAATTTTCTTGGTGAACAGATGACAGCCTCAGTGACCCTCCAGCATCGCTGGGCTTGAAAGTCCAGTGAGTCAGCGTCTCATGTACCCCTTTTCCAATGTTCTCAAACATCTTGATACTAATGAGGGGCTCGTGATCCAAGTAACTGGAGTTGTCCTCCTCTTTCTAGGAGCACGACCCTCTACGAGTTATTAATTATTATAATAATAGTAGGGATTAACAGCCATCTTTTCCTTATTCACCACTTCAGTCTACTCTCCTCTATTATCTTTCCCTTCTCTATCATCTCTTCCCATCTCGTCTCTTCTCTCTTCTAAACACTTCCCCCTGTCAATTCTATCTCTTCTCTCGTCTTTTACTGTCTCCTCTACACAATAGGAATATACCATCTACCTTTCCCCTCACTTTTCTACTATCCGCTATTCCTTCTCCCCTTTCGTTTAACTCTTCTCCCCTCTTTTAACTTTCTATCTTTTCTTTCCTCTTCCATCCCTCCTTTGTCCTCTCCCTCACCCCTCTCCTCTCACCTCTCCTTCACCCCTCTCCTCTCACCTCTCCCTCACCCCTCCTCTCCCCTCTCCCCCTCACCCCTCTCCTCTCACCTCTCCCCCTCACCCCTCTCCTTTATTTTCAAAAGCCAATTGATGTGATATACTGGAGTTCAAAAGTCAAAGTTCAAGGGATGGAAGGAGTGATAGGTGTGAGGGAGGTAGATGTAGAAGGTGGGAGGAAGGTACATGTAGAAAGTGGGAGGGAGGTAGATGTAGGTGGGAGGGGGGGAGGTAGATATAGAAGGTGGGAGGAAGGTAGGTTGATGTAGAAGGTGGGAGGGAGGGAGGTAGATGTGGGAGGGAAGGAGGTAGATGTAGGTGGAAGGGAGGGAGGTAGATATAGAAGGTGGGAGGGAGGTAAGTAGATGTAGAAGTTGGGATGGAGGGAGGTAGATATAGAAGGTGGGAGGGAGGGTCGTAGATGTACAAGGTGGGAGGTAGGGAGGTAGATGTGGGAGGTGGAAGGTTAAAAAGGTAGATATAGAAAGTGGGAGGAAAGAAGGTAGATATAAAAAGTGGGATCAAAGAAGTTTGATATGGAAGGTAGGATGGAGGGATGAAGAGCAGGAGGTAGGTTGATAGGTAGATGCAGGAAGGTAAAGAGACAGGCATCACTACGAATCTTTACTGCCGAAAAGTTTCACTTGAGCTGCAGGATTTGGGGATTCTGGTTAGTAGTAATCTAAAACCAAGACAACAGTGCATTAGTGTTCGCAATAAAGCGAGAAGAATTCTTGGCTTCATATCAAGAAGTATAAATAATAAAAGTCCTCAGGTTGTTCTTCAACTACGTTCAGTTCTGGTCACCGTATTACAGAATGGATATAAATGCACTGGAAAACGTAAAAAGGAGAATGACAAAGTTGATCTCATGTATCGGAAATCTGACTCACGAAATCGTAATGACACGATTGCAAACAAACCATCTTATTGTGGCTAGCTGGTCTAGTGGCTAAAGCGACGGGCTGGAGTTTCGAGACTCTCTGACCGCGGGTTCAATCCCGGCCGGGGTATGGTTTGTTTGCAATCGTGTCATTACGATTTCGTGAGTCATGTTGACGGCAGTGAAGGGACTTGAGCTAGAGTTCGTCACGGCCACGCTAGCTGGAGATTCGTCTGTAAAAACTTGCATTTGTGGTCACAGTGGTGCCTGTGCTAACCTTCCTATGGTGTAGAAATATACCTAGTTGGACGAATCTTATTGTGGCTAGCTGGTCTAGTGGCTAACGCGACGGGCTGGAGTTTTGAGACTCTCTGACCGCGGGTTCAATCCCGGCCGGGGTATGGTTTATCGGAAATCTTCCCTATGAGGATAGACTGAGGACCCTGAATCTGCACTCTCTAGAAAGGTGTAGAATTAGGAGGGACATGATTGAGGTGTATAAATGGAAAATAGGAATAAATAAAAGGGATATAAACAGCTTGCTAAAATTATCTAGCCAAGACAGGACTCGCAGCAATGGGTTTAAGTTGGAAAAATTCAGATTCAGGAAGGATATAGGAAAGCACTGGTTTGGTAATAGAGTTGTGGATGAGTGGAACAAACTCCCAAATACAGTTATAGATGCTAAAACGTTGTGTAGTTTTAAAAATAGGTTGGATAAATACATGAGTGGGTGTGGGTGGGTTTGAGTTGGACCTGACTAGCTTGTGCAAGTAGGTTTGATGCCGTGCTCCTTCCTTAAGTGAATGTGACCTGACCTGACTAGGTTGAGTCATTGGCTTAAGCCGGTAGGAGACTTGGACCTGCCTCGCACGGACCAGTTGACCTGCTGCAGTGTTCCTGCTCTCTTTTGCTCTTATATTCATCAGTCAACTGATGAAGGTTGCAGCTCAGGTGAAACATATCGCCAATAATGACCTGTGTTGCCCTGGTGTCTTACTTATCAACCTGTCGGTGCTGTACGCTATATATAGAAGTTAGGTAGGGACGAGGGGAGGATGTGGGTGGTGAGGGATAGATACAGGAAGAGGAGGTAGTAGTTAGTGGAAAAGGGAGAGGAAAGTAAGATGGAAAAAAATAGCAGGAGTAATGATGGAGGATTATGGTGGTGAGGGAGAGGGAATAAGAGGAGCAAAAGAGGTAAGAAGGGACGTAGGTAGCGAAAATAAGTATTTACGAGAAGAGACCATATAAGAGCTGATGTAGGTAACAGCTCTTAGCTTGCCAATAAAGTTAGGAATCCTTAACCTGTAAATAGCTGTCAATAAAGCTAGGGATCCTTAACCTTGTCAAACCCTGTGTAAAAAAAAAAAAAAAAAAAAAAAAAAAAAAAAAAAAAAAAAAAAAGAGAGAGAAAGAGAGAAAGAGAGAGAAAGAGAGAGAGAGAAAGAGAGAGAGAAAGAAAGAGAGAGAAAGAAAGAGAGAGAGAGAGAGAGGGAGAGAGGGGAGAACTTAAAAAAATAAAAGGAAGATAGACGTTAACATATTAATATTGCTGTTGGGAGAGAACACTGAGGAAGAGGGGAAAAAGGAAATGCAAAATACGATAGAAACGGAGAGAAAGGCAGAGAGGAAATAAGGAAATGGAAAGAGAAAGGGAAGAGACGTCCACACAGATATGAAGTTATGACATTGATAACTGCAAGACAGGTTTTTCAACTTTACTGAGTGATTTTTAATTTTGGTGTGTTAATAAACTATCTATTACCACCACCACCAGTGCCACTACCACCACCAGTGCCACTACCACCACCAGTGCCACTACCACCACCAGTGCCACTACCACCACCAGTGCCACTACCACCACCAGTGCCACTACCACCACCAGTACTACTACCACCACCAGTGCCACTACCACCACCAGTGCCACTACCACCACCAGTGCCACTACCACCACCAGTACTACTACCACCACCAGTGCCACTACCACCACCAGTGCCACTACCACCACCAGTGCCACTACCACCACCAGTACTACTACCACCACCAGTGCCACTACCACAACCAGTGCCACTACCACACCCAGTGCCACTACCACACCCAGTACTACCACTAACACGACTACCACCACCAAGACCACCACCACCACCACTAACACAGCCACCATCACCACTAACACGACGACCACCACCACCACTAACACGGCCGCCACCACCACCACTAACACGACCACCACCACCACCACCACCACCACCACTAACACGACCACCACCACCAGTAACACGAACACCACCACCACTAACACGGCCACCATCACCACTAACACGACCACCACCACCACTAACACGACGACCATCACAACTAACACGACCACCACCACAACTAACACGAACACCACCACCACTAACACAGCCACTACCACCACTAACACGTCCACCACCACTAACACGACCACCACCACCACTAACACGACGACCACCACCACTAACACGACCACCACCACTAACACGACCACCACCACCACCACTAACACTACCACCGTCACCACTAACACGACCACTACCACCACTTACACGACCACCATCACCACTAACACGAACACCACCACCACTAACACGGCCACCATCACCACTAACACGGCCACCACCACCTCTAATACGACCACCACCACCACTAACACGACCACCACCACCACTAACACGACCACCACCACTAACACAACCACCGCCACCACTAACACGACCACCACTAACACGACCACCACCACCACCACTAACACGACCACCACCACTACTAGCACAACGACCACCACTACCACGATTACCACCACCACTAACACGACCACCACCACCACTAACACAACCACCACCACCACTAACACAACCACCAACACCACTAACACAACCACCACCACCACCACCACTAACACGACCACCACCACCACCACTAACACGACCACCACCACCACTAACACGACCACCACCACCACTAACACGACCACCACCACCACCACTAACAACCACCACCACCACTAACACGACCACCACCACCACTAACACGACCATCACCACCACTAACACAACCACCACCACAGCTAACACGAATACCACCACCACTTACACGGCTACCACAACCACTAACACGTCCACTACCACTAACACGACCACCACCACAACGAACACGACCACCACCACCAATAACACGACCACCACCACCATTAACACGAACACTACCACCACTAACACGACCACCATCATCACTAACACGACCACTACCACCACTAACACGACCACTGTCACCACTAACACGAACACCACCACCACTAACACGGCCACCACCACCACTAACACGGCCACCAACACCACGAACACGACCACCACCACCATTAACACGAACCCCACCACCACTAGCACGACCACCATCATCACTAACACGACCACTACCACCACTAACACGACCACCATCACCACTAACACGAACACCACCACCACTAACACGGCCACCATCACCACTAACACGGCCACCACCACCACTAACACGCCCACCACCACCACTATCACGACCACCACCACTAACACGACCACCACCACCACCACTAACACTATCACCATCACCACTAACACGACCACTACCACCACTTACACGACCACCATCACCACTGTTGCAACCCCTGAATGGGTTGCAATGTATGTTATGTATATATATATTACATGTATATTACCTTTTCATATAATTTTATATTGCTTATATTTGCGATAATAGCTAAATCGTGAATATATTGCTTTATATTAATGTTTGACTTAGTTAAATTTTGTTAGGTAGGATGTAACATATTATGTGCTCATAGTTCAAGTCTTGATTGTCTAACTACTGTAATTATCGCTTGTGGCTCGTTACTCTGCCGGCTTCTCGTTGTTGCTGGGCAGCAACCGTCCACGGAGCTATCACGTGATAGAGGGCGGGGGGGGGGGTGTTCTCACCTCGCCTGAAGTATTCAGTCTGGTCTAGACTCGCTTGGTTGTTGGACGTATTCCTGATAAGTGCCTAAATCTCCCTTATTGGCCCTTGTTGGAAGATCGTCTCTTGTCTCATTATTCTTGTTAGTTCTGGAGACTCTGTTCACAGAACATTGTATAGACTTAGTGATTTTCGACGTTGTACTGAGGTTGTGTGTCTCAAAGACACTCTTAGCAACTCAGGTTCTGAGCTGTAGCTTCTGACCTAATTTGTATTATCTGTGTACTGTCACAGTCGGTGATTTTCTTATGCTGAACTTAGATTCAGAAGTATGGGAGCTTGGTGACTTTTGTGGAGGATCTGCTGATGGTCCCTACTTAGTGTCCTTATATTATTTCCTTGATCCTGATTGTGTCGCAGTTGCTTGTTATATTGCTATTTGGCTTAGCATTCTTTTTATTGTTCAAGCAGACTGTTCTGATTGCCAGTCGGTCAAGAACTTAGTTTATGAGAGGACTTTGTCAGTCACTTGTTTAAGTCTAGTCGAGTCGTGAAACATAGCGAACTACTTAGAGCACTTACACACATACACACAAACTTATTTGTATATTGTATTATTAAATGTTAATGTACCAGATGGTACTTAAGACTTATAAATGTGATATGTGCTTTCAGCACAATAATACTGTACACGAGAGAAGTGATTAATATTATTTTGATTACTGTGATTAATTTAATTTGATATACGCCTAGACAACTTAATAAATTGATTAAATTTTAATTTCTCTAGTTAGTAGCCTGCCAGTTGTAATCCTGAAGCACTATTGAATCATACCGAATTCTAATGGATAATTGGACAAGGATACTGACTACTTGTTACGAAAACCCAGTAACAGGCTGGATGCTAGAAGGGCAGTCCTTTCTAGTATTCACTGGAGATCTCTAAGCTTTTAGAATCGCGTTTTTTGTAACAACCACCAACACGGCCACCACCACCACTAATATGACGACCACCACCACTATCACGACCACCACCACTAACACGACCACCACTAACACGACCACCACCACCACTAACACGACCACCACCACCACCACCACCACTAACACAACCACCACCACCACAACCACCACCACCACTAACACAACCACCACTAACACGATCACCACCACTAACACGACCACCACCAACACGACCACCACCACTAACACGACGACGACCACCACCACGACTACCACCACCACTAACACGACCACCATCACCACTAACACGATCACCATCACCACTAACACAACCACCACTAACACAACCACCACCACCACTAAGACGACCACCACCACCACCACCAGTAACACAACCACCACCACCGCCACTAACACAGCCACCACCACCACCACTAACACGACCACCACCACCACTAACACATCCACGACCACCACTAACACGACCACCACTAGCACGACCACCACCACCACTAACACAACCACGACCACTAACACGACGACCACCACTACTAACAACCACCACCACAACTAACACAACCACCACCACCACTAACACCACCACCACCACCACTAACACCACCACCACCATTAACACCACCACCACCCCTAACACAACCACCACCACTACTAACACGACGACCACCACCACTAACACAACCACGACCACCACTAACACGACCACCACCACCACTAACACCACCACCACCACTAACACGACGACCACCACCACTAACACGACCACCACAACCAGTAACACAACCACCACCACCTCTAACACAACCACCACCACCACTACTACGACCACCATCACCAACTTTTATTTCTGAGCATCACGATGTTAACAAGATTCTGAATCTGAAGTTGGGAACAGAATTAGAAAGTTGACAGCATCAGCAGCAGCAGCAGCATCAGAAACAGAAGCAACATCAGCAGCAGCAGCAGCAGCAACAGCAGCAGCAGCATCAGAAACAGAAGCAACATCAGCAGCAGCAAAAATAAAACTTAAAGCAGAAGCAGTAACAGCAGCAGCAACAAAAACAGCAGCAGTAGCAGCAGCATCGGCATCAGCAGGATCGGCAGTCGACGCAGCAGCAACAGCATCAGCAGAAACGGCAGCAGAAGCAACAATAACAACATCAGCAGGAACGACAGCAGAAACAGCACCAACAACGACGACGACAAAATAAAACTTAAAACACAGAAATGAAAAACATCCTTGTAAATAAATAAGAACAAAAAAGGACTGGAAGAGAACTGCGAGAAACCGATAATAAAGCAAAAACAACGAAAACTCAAAGATGAGCTCAGAGATGAAGCATTTTCTTCAAGATCTGGTGAAGTCAGAATCAAAGATTTATTTCCAGATACAATAAGAACATAAGAACATAAGAAAGAAGTATATAAGGAAGAAAAAAGGACAGTGTGACTTTGTAAATGGTCCAAGTAGGACCGAAACGTCGTCACAAGCACCTCTCTCCTATGTGAGGGTTACTTGTGTACATTATACAATGTTTGTACAGAGATGGGTGACATCTGGTTGTGGTGGCAGAATGACACTTGTGTTGTCGAGCAACGACAACACAAGTGTGGCAAGGACACACGTGTAATGGGCTCAGGACATTTATCAAGGTAAACGTTTCGCCGAGAGTGGGTTTATCTTCCGTGGCGAAACGATTACCCAAGTGTCCTTTCCGTGGTTTGTCAGTATCGTTGTACCATTTAAAACAACGCTGGTGTTGATTACAAGAGTCAGTGAAAAAGTTAAGTTTTGTGGAATTTATTATTCCGAAATTTCAGATTTTTTTTTTTTGCGAGGAAGGGGAATTGATATTAAAAAAAAAAGAGTTGAAGTATTGTCATGTAGCATTATGCTTTATTTCTGTTTACTAATGCTTTATCGCATTGTGATTTACTCATACTCACTTATAACTCGGTTATACTCACTTATACTTTAGGTCTACTAATAATTTCGTCTTCACTTATAATTATTTCTACCCACTTGTAATTTAATTCTATTTATTTATAACTTAGTCCTTCTCATTTATAATTTAGCCCTACTTAAGGTTTAGTTGTATTCTCAAGGACAAAACTTTTACATACTCATGTAAGTACTGTGTGGGTCCATACATTTCGCGTGTATGTATACAGGGTTGGAGCTTGTATGTATCCATGTATGTATGTGCGGTTCCATATATACATATTGGTGCAGACCCTTAACATACTCATGTGCATTGTGTGGTTCCATGAGTGCACCGTGAAACCTCCCCCATTCAATAGAGATATGATATCTGTGGTTAAGAGGATGAGGTTGTGTACACACATGTTGTCCCCTGAAGATAACATCTGCGCTCTGCAGTGGGTGATAAGGGAGGGTGGGAAGGGCGGGTGAGGAGAGTGGGTGAGAAGGGAGGGTAAGGTCGCCTTTCGTTACACTGTATGTGTGTGTGGCTCTGGAACGAGTCATAAGATGCGAGATGTTACGTTATTTGGGTACAAAGCTATTCGCAGCCCCTTCGACCCTTGGACCATAAAGCCTGGCAGGCTACTGGCCAGGCATGCACATTCCCCTTCCCTCTCAAGCTCTCTGGTTTTTCTCCCTCCCTTCGCCACCTTCCGCCCCCCTCCTCTCTCTCTCTCTCTCTCTCTCTCTCTCTCTCTCTCTCTCTGTCTCTCTCTCTCTCATACACACAAACGCAGAGTACAGACTGGAGGGGATACCACACATGAAGTCTGTGAGAAGACGAACGACTTCCTGATAAATGAAGATATGAGAAATTCTTGTGCCTAGCTTCATGCTTCAGTGTTAGTGTTTGTCTCATTTGTTTACTCATGTTGTCACAGGCACACCGCTTTCTGCGTGCGCCAGAAATACCCAATAAAATGGCGGAAAGTCTCTCGAGCTTTAGAAGATCTTCCCTTCCTGTCATTTGCTTCAGCTCCAGCAGTACGTTTCTCTTAATGACAATCATTTCAACTTTAAGAATATAATTAAATATCTGTCATTCATTCCAGCCTGAAGAACACATTTGCTGGACTTCAGCACCGTTCTTATAATTCAGAGGACAACTATTCCTCTGAACAGTTCATGTGACCTTTCAAATCTCAAATTTATTTGCCTTCCACTGTTCAGATGAAGATCTTTGTACCACTATATCCATGCCTCGTGCTGCAGTAACCTGTGTGTTGAAGCCATGAAAAAATCATCCTACAAGGGCGCTGAACGATGGATTGGAAAGATAATTACGAAGGAGGGAGCAACTATTAGCTCAGTAGTGGACTAAGGCAGTACAACTACTTTTCTGCTGGTTTCACTCTGGTTTCTGCAAAATATGAACCTATTACACTATAAAATCAAAACTGTACCAGAAAGATGGAGGATATTTAATATCTTAAGAAGAACAGTGTTCCAACCTTCACTCCACGGCACATCAGTCTAGGAGTAGGTCTCAGTCTGCGTGTGTGAAGACATACAAGACATATAAACTCCATTATTTGACCTGACTCAGGTGTAATGTATCGAATATCGGGTTTCTGTTCGTTTGACTTAATAAAATAGGTAAACTCTTATAGTCTGAAGTGAGTCTGATCTTTACTCTCAAACTACGTCAGTAGACGGCAGCCTTGTGAGTACGTTGGAGTATTATTTAACGAACCGTAGGATATTATCTGCTAGGAAAACTTACACTGCTTTGATTATTGCTATTCAGCAGTCAACATAAGTAGTATAAAATCATCGTTACACTAATAAAATAAAGAAATATTTATTCACTGACGCGTCACTGAGAATAATTGAAGGAAGCGGCGGATTACTGACTCCTATTGTGGCTGCTAAAAGCTAAGTGAAATCAATTTAGTTTTAATTAAAAAAATTATGAAAGCTTATTAGCAGGCTCGTGAAAAATGTGAAAAAAAAATTGAGTGCTGGAGTCCCCGGTAGATAGATGACCCAGTCGTACTAATTACCAACCACTGAATACCATCGCTCATTAACCATTCCAGTGAACCCATTCGCTCACGTGCTTAGAGAATAATTAAAATCGCTTAATCGCTAAGAAAAATAATTGATATTTTCCTTCCCTCCTTCCTGCTTTCCAAACCTCAGTGTTTAGTATGTTGACGGAACAACATTTTTAATAACTATTTAGTTAAATTAAAAGATTAACACTGATGTAAATAGATTTAAGAAATAATGACAATAGTGGGGGTGGTGGTAATTGTGATTGTGGTTGCTGTACTTGTGGTGTATGGCTGGTAGCGTTAGTACTAGTGGTAGTTACTCGTGGTGTTAGCAATAGTATGACTGGTAGTATTAGTAGTAGTGGTAGTTATTAGTGGTGTTAGTAATAGAGGCGGTAGCTATACTCATGGTGTTTGTAATACCATGACCTCTGGCATAAGTAGTAATACTAGTTGTACTTGTGGTACTAGTAACAGTATGGTAGCATTAGAAGTAAGATGTTAAACCATACCACGGGTGGTATGGTTTTATGACTCTGACCGCGGGTTCTATCCCCGCCCGTGGTATGGCTTGTTTGCAATCGTGTCTTTACGATTTCGTGAGTCATGAGTTACGGTGTTAAGAAAGGAAGAGTTAAGTCAGCCACCGAGAAACATCAGGGACGCAACAATGAGGAGTTGGAACAGTCAAGAAAACTTGCGTCACCGATCCGTAGCTGGGCAGTATAGATCAGGGCATAGCAGAGCAAGGTAGATCAGGGCATAGCAAAACAAGGTATATCAGGGCATAGTGCAAGGTAGACCAGGGCATAGGAAGGCATGTCAGAACATAGCAGGGTGAGTACATAGCAGAGCAAGACGGACAAGGGCATATTAGAGTTAGACAAATCAGGGCATGACAGAGCACGATGGATCAGGGCCTATCAGGACGAGGGAAATCAGAGAACGAAGAAAATTAAATTAGAGAAGAGCACTGCAAGATGTATAACAGAGTGCAGAGGAAACACCACGGATTAGGATCAGAGAGGATCGAGATCGTCCTTCAAGATGAGGATTAGAGTGAATCAGGATCATTCTTCAGGATCAGGACCAGAGAGGATCAGGATCATCCTTCAGGATGAGGAAAAGATAAAGAAGGCAGTCTGAGTACTCCCCACAATATTATTATTATTGAAGCTCTAAATCAGTAGGGGTTACACGGCTCTTGGGAAGAGGCACTCAGGTCTGATCCAAGGAAAAGAAAGAGCAGCTCCAATTTTATAAGAACATAAGAATGTAGGAACACTGCAGAAGGCCTACTGGCCCATACGAGGCAGGTCCTTATAGAAGAGATTCCCTTTACCAGTATCAAGGCGCCGACCACCCCCAACCCCCTGCCGTCTCCTGGCAACCCTTCAAGGTTAAGGTATGTCAAGGTAAATTCTTAGATTGGTTAGGTAGATGAATTTATTTTATAAAGCGTAAATTTTAGAGAGGTTAAGTTAGGTTAGATTAGGATAGGTGAGGTTGGCTTAGGTAGGTTAAATTAGGATAGGTTGGATTAGGTTAGGATGGGTGTGGTTGGGTTAGGTTAGGATGGGTGTGGTTGGCTTAGGTTAGGATGGGTGTGGTTAGCTTAGGTTAGGATGGGTGTGGTTAGCTTAGGTTAGGATGGGTGTGGTTGGGTTAGGTTAGGATGGGTGTGGTTGGGTTAGGTTAGGATGGGTGTGGTTGGCTTAGGTTAGGATGGGTGTGGTTAGCTTAGGTTAGGATGGGTGTGGTTAGCTTAGGTTAGGATGGGTGTGGTTGGGTTAGGTTAGGTTAGAATAAGTTACGCTGCTATATTTGTTTGTTTGTTTGGTACAAAACATATGAATTCACATATAAAAGTTATCATAATTATTCTTAAGGATCGTGGCCGGGCAGATGATCGATGGACACTTGGCCGAGAGACATTTGGCCGGACAATTGCGCAGACAACCATTAGGCAGAACAGACAGTAGACCGAACGGATAATTGGGTTTGGTTAAGTTAGGTTCAGTTAGGTTAGGTGATGAATGCCAATTCAACCATATGTCCATTCGGTGAAATGTCTTTCGGTGAGGTGTCCGTCGGCCAAATGTCCGGGAGCCTTCTGGATACCACACAAAGCAGAACAGAGCAGAGTAAGGACGGGTAGAGCAGCGCTCAGTAACACGGAAGAAATTAGAGCAAGACGAGGACGATTCAGGAGAGAGCAGCAGATCAGAACTAAGGAGCGGAAGTCTGAGCGAATAAGAGGAATAGCAAACAAGAGGGCACGAATGAAAATTAAGCAACAAAAATCAGAGGAGTAATGGAGAGCAAGAGGAGAGAAGATCGGAATGGATGCAGTAGCAGAGAGCAGAGCGCTCCATGGCCCAGACTCCGTTAATGTTTGACTAAGATGGTCAATATTTGAGGAGGCTCTTTCTCGCGCATTAAAACAGTGAATATTCAGTCATCCACAGGCCGAGGTGGGATGGATAGATGGATGAGCTAGCTGATAGGCTAATGGATGGCTAGGAAGACTAATGAATGAATAAAAGAACTAATGAATGGATACGACTAACGAATGGATAGACATAAGAACATAAGAACATAAGAAAGGAGGAACACTGCAGGAGGCCTGCTGGCCCATACTAGGCAGGTCCTTTACAATTCATCCCACTAACAAAACATTTGCCCAACCCAATTTTCAATGCCACCCAAGAAATAAGCTCTGATGTGAAAGTCCCACTCAAATCCAACCCCTCCCACTCATGTACTTATCCAACCTAGATTTGAAACTACCCAAAGTCCCAGCCTCAATAACCCAACTAGGTAGACTGTTCCACTCATCAACTACCCTATTTCCAAACCAATACTTTCCTATATCCTTTCTAAATCTAAACTTATCTAATTTAAATCCATTACTGCGGGTTCTCTCTTGGAGAGACATCCTCAAGACCTTATTAATATCCCCTTTATTAATACCTATCTTCCACTTATACACTTCGATCAGGTCTCCCCTCATTCTTCGTCTAACAAGTGAATGTAACTTAAGAGTCTTCAATCTTTCTTCATACGGAAGATTTCTAATGCTATGTATTAATTTAGTCATCCTACGCTGAATGTTTTCTAACGAATTTATGTCCATTTTGTAATACGGAGACCAGAACTGAGCTGCATAATCTAGGTGAGGCCTTACTAATGATGTATAAAGCTGCAGTATGACCTCTGGACTTCTGTTGCTTACACTTCTTGATATAAATCCCAGTAATCTATTTGCCTTATTACGTACGCTTAGGCATTGCTGTCTTGGTTTAAGGTTGCTGCTCACCATAACCCCCAAGTCCTTTTCGCAATCTGTATGGCTAAGTTCTACATCATTTAACTTATAAGTACTAGGGTTATGGGCACTCCCAAGCTTCAGAACCTTGCATTTATCTACATTGAACTACATCTGCCACTTTTCTGACCAAGAATAGAGTTTGTTTAAATCCTCCTGAAGTTCCATAACATCTACGTTTGAATCAATTATCCTACCTATCTTTGTGTCATCGGCGAATTTGCTCATATCACTAGTAATTCCCTCATCAAGATCATTGATATATATTATAAACAACAACGGGCCCAAGACTGATCCCTGTGGAACGCCACTTGTTACAGATCCCCACTCGGATTTAACCCCATTTATGGACACTCTCTGCTTCCTGTCAGTGAGCCATGACTCGATCCACGAGAGCACTTTTCCCCCAATGCCATGAGCTGCCACTTTCTTTAACAGTCTATGGTGCGGAACTCTATCAAAAGCCTTACTAAAATCTAAGTAAATAATATCAAATTCTTTATTGTGGTCAACAGCCTCAAAAGCTTTACTGAAGAAAGTTAATAAATTAGTTAGACAAGACCGGCCTCTTGTGAATCCATGCTGAGTATCATTAATCAAGCTATGCTTATCGAGATGGCTTCTTATAATCTCAGCTATAATTGACTCTAGTAATTTGCCTACAATTGAGGTCAGGCTTATTGGGCGGTAATTTGACGGTAACGACTTGTCCCCTGTTTTAAAAATAGGAGTTACATTAGCCATCTTCCACATATCAGACACTACACCTGTTTGAAGAGATAAATTAAAAATATTAGTTAATGGTTCACAGAGTTCCATTTTGCATTCCTTAAGAACCCTTGAAAAAACCTCATCAGGACCCGGCGACTTATTTTGCTTCAGTCTGTCTATCTGCTTCACAACCATCTCACTAGTGACTGTGATGTTACATAATTTATCTTCTTCTAGCCCACTGTAAAAATTAATTACTGGAATATTGTTAGTGTCTTCCTGTGTAAAAACTGAGAGAAAATAATTATTTAAAATCAAGCACATTTCATTCTCTTTGTCAGTAAGGTGCCCATAGTTATTTTTAAGGGGACCTATCTTATCTCTAACTTTTGTTCTATAGACCTGGAAAAAACTTTTTGGGTTAGTTTTAGAATCCCTAGCAACTTTAATTTCATAGTCCCTTTTAGCTTTTCTTATCCCCTTTTTAATGTCCCTCTTAATGTCAATATACTGATTCATAAGATGACCCTCACCTCTTTTGATACGCCTATAAATTCCTTTCTTATGCCCTAGTAGATATTTGAGCCTATTATTCATCCATTTTGGGTCATTTCTATTTGATCTAATTTCTTTATATGGGACAAACGCTCTTTGAGCAGCATGTATAGTGTTCAGAAAACTGTCATATTGATAGCTCTCTTCGTTACCCCAGTCAACAGATGATAAGTGTTCTCTAAGCCCATCGTAATCTGCTAAGCGAAAATCTGGGACTGTTACTGAGTTATCGCTACTATCGTACTTCCATTCAATGCTAAATGTAATTGATTTGTGGTCGCTAGCACCCAGTTCCTCTGAAATTTCTAAATTATTAACAAGGGATTCATTGTTTGCCATAACTAAGTCAAGCAGGTTATTTCCCCTTGTAGGTTCTGTCACAAACTGCTTCAAAAAACAATCCTGAAATACTTCTAAGAAGTCGTATGATTCTAAATTCCCAGTCAAGAAATTCCAATCAACATGACTAAAGTTAAAGTCTCCTAGAATTACTACTTTATCGTGCCTTGTGGCCTTAACAATTTCCTCCCATAGTAGTTTCCCTTGGTCCCTATCTAAGTTTGGGGGACGGTATATCACTCCTAAAATCAGTTTTTCATGCCCCTCTGAAAATTCTATCCAAACAGACTCTGTATGTATTACTTCAGACTTAATACCCGTTTTTATGCAACAGTTCAAGCGATCTCGGACATACAATGCCACCCCCTTCCCTCCCAATACTTCTATCTTCTTGGAACAATTTAAAACCCTGAATATGACATTCCGCAGGCATGTCCCGACTTTTTGAATTAAACCACGTCTCAGTTAAGGCAAATACATCAATGTTACCTACACTAGCAACTAATCTCAACTCGTCCATCTTATTCCTAGCACTACGGCAATTAGCATAATAAACATTGAAAGACTCTCCTTTCTCTTTACCCTTCCTGCTCATTTCTATTTTTCTACTAAACCTATTACTGTCCTTATCACCCAAGGTCCCTGGCTTTTCAATATCTATCTCGTTCTTATTATTACTAGTTCCCCTAGAACTCGTAATATTACTACACTGGAACTTCACTGTTTTCCTGCCAAAACCCATACCACTAACTATTCCTAGTTTAAAGTCCTAACTGCTCCCTCCACTGCAGTTGCCAGTGCTCCCACCCCACACCTAGATAAGTGAACCCCATCCCTAGCATACATGTCATTTCTGCCATAGAAGAGGTCCCAGTTGTCAATGAATGTTACCGCATTTTCCTTACAGTATTTGTCCAGCCAGCAATTGACACCAATTGCCCTGGACAACCATTCACTTCCAACTCCCCTCCTTGGCAAAATACCACATATGAGAGGGTTCCCACCCTTACTTCTAATTATTTCTATTGCTGACCTATACCTGCTAATCAGGTCGTCACTCCTACGTCTGCCAACATCGTTGCCTCCAGCACTGAGACAGATAATAGGATTGCTCCCATTACCTCTCATGATGTCATCCAGACGGCTAACAATATCCTCCATCCCAGCCCCAGAAAAGCAAACTCTCTGTCTCCTACTCCTGTCCTTCAAGCAGAACGCCCTATCCATATACCTAACTTGGCTATCCCCAACAACAACAATATTCGTACCTTCCTTAATGTCTTTCGTCGTGACGTTCCCAGTATTCGACTCGCATTCGTCGGGTAGCACTGAGAATGTATTGGATGTTTCCACAACAGTTTCCACGGCAGTCTCTTTCTTCTTCATCGTTTCTACCTTTCCATTCGTCTTCTTGATCGTCAACTTCTTTCCCTGCTGTCCAGCCACTGACCAGTTTCCCTTCTTGACCTGAGGACTCAAAACAGGAGGACTACTCCGAATCTTTTTGTTTTCCTCGGTCAGTCGCCGAATTTCCATATTCGCCAACCTCAATTCTTCCTTAAGCTGTTGGTAAAGTTGCTCGATGGAGGGCATCTTGCTTCAATTCTAGAGAGCGCGCAAACAGGTCTTCACAGAGCCAAGTACACGTCAACCTAGACATAGATTCTGACCGAAGAGCACTAAGGAATAGAAAGGATTAATGGACTGTAAACTAATGAATGGAATAAGACAAAGGTATAGAGAGAAAGACTGATGGATGAATAGTAAACAGACGACTTAATGGTTGCTTGATGAAGTGTTAAATAACGATACCGCCCCTGAATCTTCATAAACTCTTCCATCAGGTCAAGATGGAGCTGGAGGGACGTCAAGGTGGAGCTGGAGGGACGTCAAGGTGGAGCTGGAGGGACGTCAAGGTGGAGCTGGAGGGACGTCAAGGTGGAGCTGGAGGGACGTCAAGGTGGAGCTGGAGGGACGTCAAGGTGGAGCTGGAGGGGCGTCAAGGTGGAGCTGGAGGGACGTCAAGGTGGAGCTGGAAGGACGTCAAAGTGGAGCTGAAGGGAGTGAAGGTGGAGCTGGAGGGACGTCAAGGCGGAGCTGGAGGGACGTCAAGGTAGAGCTGGAGGGAGTCAAGGTGGAGCTGGAGGGAGTCAAGGTGGAGCTGGAGGGAGTCAAGGTGGAGCTGGAGGGAGTCAAGGTGGAGCTGGAGGGAGTCAAGGTGAAGCATGAGGGAGCTAGACGAGTGATTTAGCTTCTGAGAGAGCAGAACAAGCACTCTCTTGAGAGAGCACTGCAGGAACTCTTCTCAAAGATTCTTCCAAGTGAGTGACAACAAGAAAATTAATAACAATCCTCAAGAGAACAAGGAAGAAGATGAAAACAAAAGCTGGGTCGTAGTAGCGAGAAAAAGATCCGAATTCAAGATTAACAGAACTGAGCTGGAATCCCTAAACCTGCTTGGTATACCTTCAAGAATGAAGAACATCAATTGCAGCAGAGAAACAAATACAACGGTAGAAAAGGCTAGAGGCAAAATCCAAGTGTATTCATGTTGCTCTGGAGTCCCAGAAGAGATACATGGACCATGTATTTTTTTTTTGAGGGGGGAAGGGGCAATAGCATAAAAAACAGTATGACAAAAATTTTGTCTTCCTGGTGCTAGAATAGAGGATGTTTTAGGACTGAATTAGTGGTGTCCTGGAGTGCTGGAGGTAATGATATCAAGAAAGCGAGAAGTGAGAACAAAGTTGCTGAAACAAATAGACAGGCTAAGGCAATTATTAAAGCCAGGGATGGATCATTTATAACAGACAGACAGTGAGTTTTAATAAGTTTCATGAGGAATCAAGACAACATATTGCTCTATATTAGTGGTATACTGTACCAGCAAGATGATGAGTGAGACACATGGGCAACACCTGAGAATCGGTATTTTGTAGACGTTTCGCCAACCAGTGGCATTATCAAAACAATACTGGGACAAAGGGAAAAGTACGGTGCTCACACCTGCTCCTAGATAAATCAGACACAACAACGCTTGGGTATATTTATTGTGGAAACGTTTTGCCAAACAGTGGCGAAAACAGAATGAGTTTGAGGTAATCAGTCCCTCAGCCTGGAGTCGATGTGTTCAGTCCAATCTTGATGCAAGATAGATGAATACATCGACTCATCTTCCACCATTTCTCTGATTCGGACTGAAGAAGCCACTGGCTGTCGAAACGTTTCCAGAGAAAAGGTACCCAAATATTGCACAAGTGTGTTATTGAACACGCAGTAACACGTCGTTGAAATACCACATCGCACAGACAAATACTGAAGCAAATATACTCCACCACATCGACTGGTGGGGTTAAAATAACGCAGGCATAAAAATAAAGCCCTTGGAAAAGTCCTCACCAAAGAATTGCCCAGAAAAAAATTTCCTTTTCCTCGCCAAGCCATTTTCTCTATCATTACCAAGTTAATGTCCTTTAATTATACAATTAAACGCAGACCTCCTTTCTGGCAATATTTTTATTTCCAAATCAGCTCTTAAGTCATATAACTTCCCTGCTTGTTTTTGTGGGTGAACAGTTAGTGGTGTGGTGAAGTGTGGTGTAATGTGGTAGTGGTGTGTGGTGATGGCGTGTGGTGGTGATGGCGTGTGGTGGTGATGGCGTGTGGTGGTGATGGCGTGTGGTGGTGATGGCGTGTGGTGGTGGTGATGGCGTGTGGTAGTGATGATGTGGTATGTGTTGTGTAATTTAGTGCGTCATATGGTGGTGTGGGGATGTGTGGTGTGGTAGTGTTCTGTAGGGAAATGGAATAAGCTAAACCAATTAAGATGTGTAGGTACTTAGCTTGAATGACAGTTCACGTCTTCACAGCCATCCCCGAAGTCATTGTCTTGAGAAACTGTCAAATCCACTCCTTAGGGCTCTGTGAAAGAAATAATGGTAAGTATACAGTTACCCCAAAGGGGCGTTATTTCAGCATATCTCAGTAACTAAGTGCTGATGTTACTTATGGGTTTGGGCTCGATGGCCCGCCCATTACTGCCGTCTATAGGACAGTTTAAATTTCCTTGTGTTTACAAGAACTGCAGCTCCCTTGTTTAACAAGTAAGATTGAAACCTACCTTGCCCTTGTAGCGTGAGCATTTATGACAGATATGGGTGACTTGATAGAAGCAGAAGTGTCTTTTGAAGAATGTCGCACTGTCTTCCACTCCATCGGGAAATTTGCAACACTCCTGTGGTTACACTACACTGTTCAAGATTTGTCGTTTTCGCAGTAATATCACTACAGGAAGCTGAGCACACTTCTCTGTGATCTTTCTACCACGAATATGGAGATTGTCTGAGGCACAGTAACATGCGCACACATATGTCTTTGTCTGTTCTTATAGCGTGGAGCACGAGTTGTCTGTACCAGGTTTAAAAGCAATCAGCCCTGCTTGATTTCTTGTTGTCTGTGCATAGAGGATAGTTTATGATAGTATTAACTTGTAAATGAAGTGGGTGCAGCGTTTTCCTTAATATTTCCTGCTAAGGTAAGGGATTAATTACTCTCATTAACCCACACTGGTTGCAACACTGGTCTCTTGCAAGCCGTGGCGTGACTATGATACACGCTGGTATGAACACGTGTTACAAATTAAACTGTTGATCAAGCGGAAGCAAGAGAGGCTATCAGCCCTCCAGAGGGCTGATAGCCTCTCTGATAGCCCCCAGAGGGCTGAGAGCCTCTCTGATAGCCCCTTTCAGCCCCCCTCAGGGGGCTGAAAGGGGCTGAAAGGGGCTGAAATGGCTGAAGGGGCTGATATCCCCCTCCTGGAGAAAAATTTTCCACATGCTCGATGGATTGTGTGGAGTGTCTGGGGTGCGTTGCTGGTGTACGTGGGAGTGTGTGTATGGTGTGTAACGATGTTGGATCATGGTGATATAATTTGTAGGGCTGTGGTGGTGGTGGTATATGTAGGGGTGGGTGGTGATAGTGATGGTAGTGGTGATAGTAGTAAGAGTGATGTGTGGGTGGTGCGTGGTGACGCTGTACTGAAATGTAACGGCATGTTGTAGTAGTGTATTTGTGTGAAATTCTGGTAGTTTGTGGTGGAGAGCTATGGTTTGGCAATACACTAGATACAACGGTCTAGTGTTAGCGAACGAGAGTTTGGTGGTGGTGTATGGTGGATGGATGTAAAGGTGGAGACTATGACGATTATTGAAGTTAATATCCACCATTTCCCAGAGTCTCAGGAGCTGCACCATCTGTTTACAAAGATTCTCTATGGATAGTTTGTCGCTTGAAGTGCGTGTGATGTTTGGTGGTTGTGTGTGCAGGGCTGCAGGAGGGGAAGCAATGTAACTCAATACTGAAGACGAAGATGCATATAACAGTGAAAAGAGAGAGAGAGAGAGAGAGAGAGAGAGAGAGAGAGAGAGAGAGAGAGAGAGAGAGAGAGAGAGAGAGAGAGAAAATGAATAAAAATAACTCTGAAAAGAAGGACGGAAGAATGGTGGAGGTAAATGGTTCAAAAACGGAACGGAAAGGGGAAAGGACCAGAAAAAAACAAAAAATGAAAAAGAATGACCACGTAGTTAGAGAAATGTCAAGGAATAAGTGGGAGGGGAGAGCGGAGAAAAAGAGGAGGAAGGGGAGAAGAGAGGAAAGAAAAGCAGTAACAAAACCACTTTGTTTGTGCACAACAGTCAGCAGTCAGTATTTGTGTCCTGCCTTGAGATGGTGCTTACAACTGTGCTGGTAATATCTTGGTGAAGGTTCTGCTTCTCCGATTGGTTGTGATGGTTGTTATACTGGGTATAAATACACACACACACACACACACACACACACACACACACACACACACACACACACACACAGGCCAAGTGTCTATGGACACGTACCTTTGACAGTTGGTAACGAAAGAACACCTATCGGTTTTTGAAGCCTGGAGAGAGTGAACCTAGTGGCGACAAGCGAAGAGGTGGGGGCCAGGAGCTGTGAATCCACCCCTGCAACTACATATAGGCGAGCACACAGAAATGAAAGGGGCCTCGGGGTAACACAGCAAAATCATACCGCCTGAGGCGCTCGTCAACCGAATAACCTGTGTAGCAAATGCTCGCGTGGCAAGTCTAAGGATTAACTTTCAAATATCTCAACAAAGAATCATTCACGTGACTATGTACAAGTAATATCAGACTGATCTTGAAGTCTGCAGCACCAGCATGGAGCCTTCACTTTGTCAAACATGTCAAGAAATTGGCAATGGTTTGAAATAAGACTTTTTCCAAAGCTAAGGAGTCTGAGCTAAACTTGATAGCATTAGAAAAATAAAGGACTAGAGGAGACATTATAATGACGTACGAAGTACTGAGACTAACTCATAAGGTGGATTGGAAAAAATAAATATCTGAGAGGTAGGAAGCAAGTTCACTAAGGCATAGCTTTAATTAACACTATCGTAGACCTTAATCTTACTAGGCTATGGTATATGGATGATGTTCTTCCTGTCATATCTTCATATGTGAATGTACTGCATTTCTAAGAATGATTTGATTCACTGATTAAATAGTTTAGATTTAATGCTGAATATGAAGAAAATGGTAAAATACCACTTTTAGACACCATATTAACAAGTGGTAGAAGAACGCTTATTTTAAAAGTTCTTAAAATAACATCCATCCGTATACTTATTTTTTCATTTTATTATTATTATTATTATTATTATTATATATATATATATATATATATAAGTTTTCTAAGTTCCTTTTGGTGCCAAATTATAAATTTTTACATCAACATTAATGAAAAAAATATATCTATAAACGTATAAGAGAAAATTTTAGAAAGGACTTAATTTTAAATGAGTTCTTGCTAATTGACCAGTTTTATATATATATATATATATATATATATATATATAATGCATATGCAAAACAACCACTGTGAAAGGATAGTGAAATTCCAAGCGATTTCGTGACTTCTCACATTATCAAGGAACTATGAAGACAATACATCAAAGGAAGGAATATAAAGGGTCGAGACCACACCTCACCATCACATCCCACAACAAAGCAACACCTGATGCGCGACGACACCCGACTCATAAGAAAGGAGGAACACTGCGGCAGGCCCGCTGGCCCAACTAGAAAGGTCCTTCACGACAACCCACTAACAAAATATTTGCCCAACCCAAGTACTCTACCCAAGAATTAAGATTTATTATTTGTCCAATGTGTTAAATTCTTCCCAAATTTTATTAATTATAAATGAATCTAATTTATATAAACCAAAGGAAATATTCATATTTTCAAAACTGCTTTTTATGACACAAGATTCAATTATATTCCTGTCAACCATGAACTTGCTCGATACAACTTTCTCAACTTTTTGAAAATTAATTGAATGGTTAAAATCTCTCACATGAATAAATAGAGCATTGGAATCTTGTCCAACTCCAATGTTATATTTATGTTGTTTTTATCTTAGTTCGAGACTTTTACCAGTTTGACCGTAATAAACTTTATTGAAAATTTTACAAGGAATCTTATAGACACATCCATCAGCATTTTGGGGGGAATTCTTTATCAAAAGTTTTTTTTTTACTGTTTCAAGATTTTTAAATACAACTTTGATATTAAAAGTCTTAAGAAGCGAAGGCATATCAACCAAGTTTTCATGGTAAGGGAGAACCAACATATTTTTAGTTGAATAAGGTGGTTGTCCCTTTTTGGATTGTAAAAAGTATTTCTGGCAATTTTAAAAGATTTATCAATTACGTTTCTTAAGTATTTCAGATCATTAACTATTTCATAAATTTTGGATGTTTCTTCATCTATGAACTCTGGACTACAAACACGCAAAGGTCTCAAAAACATTGATGAGAAAACAGACAGTTTAACTCTATCTTGATGTGAAGAATAATAGTGGACATAGGAACAGTTATTTGTAGGTTTTCTGTAAATTTTAAATTTGAATTCATTATTGCTCTTAATAATTAAAACATCTAGAAAAGGCAATGAGTTATTTTCCTCAAACTCAACAGTAAAGTTTATAGAATGGGCTAAGCTATTTAATTTAGCAAGGAAATGGTTTATATCTACATTCTTAGGCATAAGACACAAAATATCATCAACATATCTGAACCATTTAGCTCTATTAGGGAGGATTGTGTTAAGCAATCTTGTTTAAAAAAATCCATGTATAGGTTACTAAGAACAGGTGAAAGAGGATTTCCCATTGCCATACCAAACTTCTGAGTGTAAAACTTATCATTAAATACAAATTTTGCATAAACAATGCAAATTTCAATAGGTTTTATGATAGTAGGAACTGCCAATGGTAAATCGTAATTAACAAGTTATTCAGATAAGAAACTTAATAAATCATCAACTGGAACTTTTGTAATTAAGAAAGTAACATCAAAACTAATCATGTTGAAATCATTTACGTCAGTCAAGGAGCTGAATTTAGCAACTAAATCTAAGTTTTTTTAACATTAAAGTTAGAAATTTTTCCAACAATAGGGCTCAAAATGTCGACAAGCCATTTAGATAATTTATATGAAACTGAGCATATGGAGCTAATTGGTTTGACTGAATTACCTGGTTTGTGTTTTTTTATTAATCCGTACATGTAGGGTAAATTTGGATTAGTAGAAGTAAATCTTTTGATTAATTCATCTTTGCCTTTCAGTAGAAGTTTTATTGTTTTATTGAAATTGCTGTTAAAGGTTTCTAAGTGATTCTTTCTAAGTTTAGAATAGGTTTCAGTATCATCTAAGAGATTATTCATTTTATCTTGGTAATCATTTTTCATAATTACTACTGCATTTATTGTATCTGCTTTAGTATGGCGCAATTTTTTATTATTAATAAGTGTATCATAGAGGGCAATTGGGAATATTTTGCTTTAACATAGAGCTATATACCATCCCCTTGCTAATATTAATTTCATCAGTGGATATGTCAGAAGATTTTTCAAAGTTGTAAAAGGCTTTTGCAATTACAACATTATTAATTTTTTTTTGAAGTTGCAAAACTTAGACCAAAACCTAGAGCAGCAGTTGTATTTTTATTTAATATTTCATCTAATAAGTTAATTACACAATTGTTATTCGCAACTGACTATAACAAAGTGTCATATATTATATCGACATACACGACGGGGATACCACGATGTTCAGTTTGTAGACTCTGGTCGAACATAACCGAAACATCACGAAACCCCATTATTATTATTCCAGTTATAAATCTAGGGTTAAAAGGAGTGTTTTCCTTACAATGTTCCTGAGAGCTTTTCGTATCTGCAGTCCTGAGTATTTAGACGATGAAATCAACAAGATATTTAACATAGCCACAAACCTAAGATATCCCAGGGATTTCGTTGAAAAGACCCTACTGTCAGCTAGGAAGACTTTCTACAGGACTGAACCTAAGGAAACGCCTGACAGGAATAGTATATTGGTCTTGCCATACAATGACGATTTGGTCTGCCCGTTGGAGGCACTAAAAAAACTCAATATAAATCTGACTTTCAAAAACACTGGGACAGTGGAACATAGAATGATTAAAAACACACCACCTAATAATGTGGGTGGTGTCTACAAGGTCCCATGCACTCTTTGCCCACTCTCATACATTGGTCAGACAGGTAAACCTCTGGAAACGAGATTATCCCAACACCAGTACTCAATCAGGACAGGCCAGGTGTTGAATGCGATCTTTAATCATATCAGCTTTTGCAATCACCCACCAGGGTGGGCTGCCGCCCAGATAATTGTACCCAACAGTTCCATCATGGAAAGAAACATAATAGAGTCCTCCTTCTTGAAACATGATAGGAATGTCATAAACAACTCAAATTATGGGCTGTACAAACTCGATAGTTATTTAGTGGAGTCACTTGTGCACAGCCTTTAACAAAAATGTTATATAAAAGTACAGGATTACTCCTCATGCCAGGGGGTTTCGTGATGTTTCGGTTATGTTCAAACAGAATCTGCAAAGTGAGCATCATGGTACGCCCGTCGCGTACGTCGATATAATACATGACACCTTGTTAAGTCCGTTGCGAACGTCGATATTTTAATATGTTAGGTCTGCCGTCGGTATAAGTCACTCAGCTGCCGCTACATACAGGTATCGTAATGCTCTAGGTGCACTAGGTAGTGTGCTGCAATACAGGCTGCAACCAGAGCCATGTAACATCTATAGTAAGGAAGTAGGTACGGGGGCGCATGTGTGATAATCCTAGGATAGCTCAAAAGAAACGTAGAGTGACCTATTGAATTCCTAACCCGTCTAGATACAGTGGTACAAGGTACACAAGGTACACATAGGTGGCTGCAACATGGTGACTGCAACTAGTTTAGTGGTTTAATGAATCAGGTTGTTTGTAGTATTATAATGATGATAATAATAATGACATTAATGAGGTAGGGTGTGAGGTGGACCAGTGTGTGGTTGGCATCCTGCTGGCCTCTCAGACACTGGCTGGTGCCTCCACACTACCATTCTCTGAAAACTTACCCTACTTCTTCTGTTGGTGCCTTTGCACCATTGCACAGCTCCTGATGACACACTGAGAAGTGTGAAAGTACTTGAGCTAAAGATTTCCACCCACCTCCAGTGGCTTGTCTTGCATTGTTAAGATCGCTTGTCGGCGATTGTTTTGTATATATATATATATATATATATATATATATATATATATATATATATATATATATATATATATATATATATATATATATTAGTTCCTTGATAATGTGAGTAGTCACGAAAGCGCTTGGAATTTCTCTATTCTTTCAGAGTGGTTGTTTTGCATATATTTATATACATATTTATATATATATATATATATATATATATATATATATATATATATATATATATATATATATATATATAAATATATATATATATATATATATATATACATATATATATAATAAATATATATATATATATATATATAATAGGTAGTAGGTTGGTAGACAGCAACCACCCAGGGAAGTACTACAGTCCTGCCAGATGGCTGTGAAACAGAAACCTGTAACTGTTTTGCATGATGGTAGGATTGCTGGTTTCTTTTTCTGTCTCATAAACACGCTAGATATCAGGGATATCTTGCTACTCCTACTTACACTTTGGTCACACTTCACAGATACGCACAGGCATATATATATATATACATCTAGGCTTTTCTCCTTTTTCTAAATAGCTCTTGTTCTTTTTTATTTCTTCTATTGTCCATGGGGAAGTGGAAAAGAATCTTTCCTCCGTAAGCCATGCGTGTTGTATGAGGCGACTAAAATGCCGGGAGCAATGGGCTAGTAACCCCTTCTCCTGTAGACATTTACTAAAAATGAGAAGAAGAAAAACTTTATAAAACTGGGATGCTTGAATGTGCGTGGATGTAGTGCGGATGACAAGAAACAGATGATTGCTGATGTTATGAATGAAAAGAAGTTGGATGTCCTGGCCCTAAGCGAAACAAAGCTGAGGGGGGTAGGGGAGTTTCGGTGCGGGGAAATAAATGGGATTAAATCTGGAGTATCTGAGAGAGTTAGAGCAAAGGAAGGGGTAGCAGTAATGTTGAAGGATCAGTTATGGAAGGAGAAAAGAGAATATGAATGTGTAAATTCAAGAATTATGTGGATTAAAGTAAAGGTTGGATGCGAGAAGTGGGTCATAATAAGCGTGTATGCACCTGAAGAAGAGAGGAATGCAGAGGAGAGAGTGAGATTTTGGGAGATGTTAAGTGAATGTATAGGAGCCTTTAAACCAAGTGAGAAAGTAATTGTGGTAGGGGACCTGAATGCTAAAGTAGGAGAAACTTTTAGAGAGGGTGTGGTTGGTAAGTTTGGGGTGCCAGGTGTAAATGATAATGGGAGCCCTTTGATTGAACTTTGTATAGAAAGGGGTTTAGTTATAGGAAATACATATTTTAAGAAAATGAGGATAAATAAGTATAAAAGATATGATGTAGGGCGAAATGACAGTAGTTTGTTGGATTATGTATTGGTAAATGAAAGACTGTTGAGTAGACGTCAGGATGTACATGTTTATAGAGGGGCCACAGATATATCAGATCACTTTCTAGTTGTAGCTACACTGAGAGTAAAAGGTAGATGGGATACAAGGAGAATAGAAGCATCAGGGAAGAGAGAGATGAAGGTTTATAAACTAAAAGAGGAGGCAGTTAGGGTAAGATATAAACAGCTATTGGAGGATAGATGGGCTAATGAGAGCATAGGCAATGGGGTCGAAGAGGTATGGGGTAGGCTTAAAAATGTAGTGTTAGAGTGTTCAGTAGAAGTTTGTGGTTACAGGAAAGTGGGTGCGGGAGGGAAGAGGAGCGATTGGTGGAATGATGATGAAAAGAGAGTAGTAAGAGAGAAAAAGTTAGCATACGAGAAGTTTTTACAAAGTAGAAGTGATGCAAGGAGGGAAGAGTATATGGAGAAAAAGAGAGAGGTTAAGAGAGTGGTGAAGCAATGTAAAAAGAGAGCAAATGAGAGAGTGGGTGAGATGTTATCAACAAATTTTGCTGAAAATAAGAAAAAGTTTTGGAGTGAGATTAACAAGTTAAGGAAGCCTAGAGAACAAATGGATTTGTCAGTTAAAAATAGGAGAGGAGAGTTATTAAATGGAGAGTTAGAGGTATTGGGAAGATGGAGGGAATATTTTGAGGAATTGTTAAATGTTGATGAAGATAGGGAAGCTGTGATTTCGTGTATAGGGCAAGGAGGAATAACATCTTGTAGAAGTGAGGAAGAGCCAGTTGTGAGTGTGGGGAAAGTTCGTGAGGCAGTAGGTAAAATGAAAGGGGGTAAGGCAGCCGGGATTGATGGGATAAAGATAGAAATGTTAAAAGCAGGTGGGGATACAGTTTTGGAGTGGTTGGTGCAATTATTTAATAAATGTATAGAAGAGGGTAAGGTACCTAGGGATTGGCAGAGAGCATGCATAGTTCCTTTGTATAAAGGCAAAGGGGACAAAAGAGAGTGCAAAAATTATAGGGGGATAAGTCTGTTGAGTATACCTGGTAAAGTGTATGGTAGAGTTATTATTGAAAGAATTAAGAGTAAGACGGAAAATAGGATAGCAGATGAACAAGGAGGCTTTAGGAAAGGTAGGGGGTGTGTGGACCAGGTGTTTACAGTGAAACATATAAGTGAACAGTATTTAGATAAGGCTAAAGAGGTCTTTGTGGCATTTATGGATTTGGAAAAGGCGTATGACAGGGTGGATAGGGGGGCAATGTGGCAGATGTTGCAGGTGTATGGTGTAGGAGGTAGGTTACTGAAAGCAGTGAAGAGTTTTTACGAGGATAGTGAGGCTCAAGTTAGAGTATGTAGGAAAGAGGGAAATTATTTCCCAGTAAAAGTAGGCCTTAGACAAGGATGTGTGATGTCACCGTGGTTGTTTAATATATTTATAGATGGGGTTGGAAGAGAAGTAAATGCGAGGGTCTTGGCAAGAGGCGTGAAGTTAAAAGATAAAGAATCACACATAAAGTGGGAGTTGCCACAGTTGCTCTTTGCTGATGACACTGCTCTTGGGAGATTCTGAAGAGAAGTTGCAGAGACTGGTGGATGAATTTGGTAGGGTGTGCAAAAGAGGAAAGTTAAAAGTGAATACAGGAAAGAGTAATGTTATGAGGATAACAAAAAGAATAGGTGATGAAAGATTGGATATCAGATTGGAGGGAGAGAGTATGGAGAAGTTGAATGTATTCAGATATTTGGGAGTGGACGTGTCAGCGGATGGGTCTATGAAAGATGAGGTGAATCATAGAGTTGATGAGGGGAAAAGGGTGAGTGGTGCACTTAGGAGTCTGTGGAGACAAAGAACTTTGTCCTTGGAGGCAAAGAGGGAAAATGTATGAGACTATAGTTTTACCAACGCTCTTATATGGGTGTGAAGCATGGGTGATGAATGTTGCAGCGAGGAGAAGGCTGGAGGCAGTAGAGATGTCATGTCTGAGGGCAATGTGTGGTGTGAATATAATGCAGAGAATTCGTAGTTTGGAAGTTAGGAGGAGGTGCGGGATTACCAAAACTGTTGTCTAGAGGGCTGAGGAAGGGTTGTTGAGGTGGTTCGGACATGTAGATACAATGGAGCGAAACAGAGTGACTTCAAGAGTGTATCAGTCTGTAGTGGAAGGAAGGCGGGGTAGGGGTCGGCCTAGGAAAGGTTGGAGGGAGGGGGTAAAGGAGGTTTTGTGTGCGAGGGGCTTGGACTTCCAGCAGGCATGCGTGAGCGTGTTTGATAGGAGTGAATGGAGACAAATGATTTTAATACTTGACGTGCTGTTGGAGTGTGAGCAAGGTAACATTTATGAAGGGGTTCAGGGAAACCGGCAGGCCGGACTTGAGTCCTGGAGAGGGAAAGTACAGTGCCTGCACTCTGAAGGAAGGGTGTTAATGTTGCAGTTTAAAAACTGTAGTGTAAAGCACTCTTCTGGCAAGACAATGATGGAGTGAATGATGGTGAAAGTTTTTCTTTTTCGGGCCACCCTGCCTTGGTGGGAATCGGCCAGTGTGATAATTAAAAAAATAAATAAATAAATATATATATATATATATATATATATATATATATATATATATATATATATATATATATATATATATATATATATATATGACCTATTTATGTATATATAGTGAGGAATAGGTAAAACTTGTGATTTTGTCTTAAATAGCAATGGTCTTCTTGCCGAATAAGGCAAGCGAAAGTTTGAGTATGCAATAATTTTGCAAAAATCATTCCGAACCTGACGAAGAAAATATATTTCACTGTGTTTGTTTATTATTAAATTATTGTGAACTTATCTAAAGCATATTTTGTTGGATTACGCTAAATTAAATTGCGCTTGTTATAATAAGGTTAGGTAAATTTTCTAAGGTTCTTTCGATACAAAATTATTAATTTTACGTTAACATAAATGAAAGAGAATATTCTTAGAAAGGACTTAATTTTAAGTGAGTTCTTGCTAATTGACCAGTTTCACCTATTCGGCACGACATATATATATATATATATATATATATATATATATATATATATATATATATATATATATATATATATATATATATATATATATATATATATATATAATATATATATGTCGTGCCGAATAGGCAGAACTTGCGATCTTGGCTTAAATAGCAACGCTCATCTTGCCATATAGGACAAATGAAAATTTGTGTATGCAATAATGTCGCCAAAATCATTCAGAAGCTAACGAAAAAAATATATTTCATTGTGTTTGTTTAGTATTAAATTACTGTAAACAAATCTAAAATATATTTAGTTGGGTTTGGCTAAAATAAATTGTTCTTGTTATAATAAGGTTAGGTAAGTTTTCTAAGTTCCTTTTGGTGCAAAATTATAATTTTTTACATCAACATTAATGAAAAAAATATATCTTTAAACGTATAAGAGAAAATGTTAGAAAAGACTTAATTTTAAATGAGTTCTTGCTAATTGACCAGTTTTACATATTCGGCACGACATATATATATATTATATATATATATGTCGTGCTGAATATGTAAAACTGGTCATTTAGCAAGAACTCATTTAAAATTAAGTCCTTTCTAAAATTTTCTGTTATACGTTTAAAGATGTATTTTTTTTCAATACTGTTAATGTAAAAAAATTAATTTTGCTCCAAACGAATCTTAGAAAACTTACCTAACCTTATTATAACAAGAACAATTTATTTTAGCCTAACCCAACTAAATATATTTTAGATTTGTTTACAATAATTTAACACTAAACAAACACAGTGAAATATATTTTTTCGTTATCTTCAGAATGATTTTGGCGAAATTATTGCATACACAAATTTTCGCTTGTCCTATTTGTCAAGATGAGCGTTGCTATTTAAGCCAAGATCGCAAGTTCTGCCTATTCGGCACGACATATATATATATATATATATATATATATATATATATATATATATATATATATATATATATATATATATATTTATATATATATATATATATATATATATATATATATATATATATATATATATATATATATATATATATATATATATATATATATATATATATATATATCAATACAAAAATGGGAGTGACAGACCCCCCTCTCTAATCATTATACTGCCAGTAAGAAAATCAGAGTCGAGGTGAACAGAAATACTGAAGAGGGCAACACAGAGGAATCAATCAGGATAATCACCATCGAAGATACAGTTGTCCCCAGGGATGCTGGCACTGCTCAAGCACTTAGAGAAAAGCACCCTGCCAGGGAAACCAGGGGCACCAGCAGTTCTAACACCGCTGCAATCATGTCGTTCCTCTCTGGCTCTGTTGGAGAGTACACTGGAATAAGACCCCAGCATTTAAAAGAGATGGTTAATCCAGTTCTCTGAGATGTTGCAAAGACACTACATCACAAGATTCGTTAACAAAATTAAAGTTCACTTTGGAGCATCGTTTTGTGCCATTAAAAAAATGATGCAGGAATTAGACCAATTGTCGTGGGAAACACTCATTTGAGTTACTTTAAAGTTGCTGTCCGAAGTATTCGCACAGAGGCGGCCATGATGCTTCTACCAAACCAGTTTAGCTTTGTGGCTTCTCAAGGCAGCCAAGCAGCGGTTTCATGTGGCAAGAGAGTAACAAGAAATCAATAACCTACCTGAGGACAATACAAAAAAACTCCCGAATAGAGACGTGGTATTAACAGCCGTACAAGAACACTGCCTCTAGTCTTTTTCCTTCTATTTGTATGAAACTGGTTAGAAAATGTTCAGCAAAGGGATCCCCTTGCCCCATTTCTCTTAAAAAAAAGCGGTTAGGGGAAATTACTGTCAGATTGCCGTCATCTGGTTCCTGGATGATGGCGCACTGGCAGACACAAAGAAAATCCTTCTAGCAGACCTTGCTCAGGTGACGACACGGGGAGAGGCCATGGAACTAATCCGTAATCAATGAATTTACGAAATTATATCAGGCAATCAGCAAGTGATCGATGTAGCGAGATTCATATTAATAGATGCGTCATTCATTAGCCCCACAACTAACGTTCTGCTTGGAGTACCTCCTGGAACTGATGCTATTGACATTTCCTGTGAACAAACAGGATGATTTGAAGAGGATAGATCAATGAATAGGCAATCTAGATCCCCACAAAGCATTGTACGTTGTCATTAAGGGCCTGTGCACCCTCATATGATAACCCTTAAATACATGGATGTGACAGTGTCCTGAGACTGCTATTCACTCTAGAAGACGAACAGTAGGATCAAGTTACGCTTCCACTCAAACAGGAGGTATTGGTGTCCAATACCTCCTGTCTGACTGGTGTCCACGATTACGCTCCCTGAATTCCTGTCTTCGTGTGTAGCATCCAGTGAACTTGTAACAGAGATTTTTCCGATTCAAAGGTAAAGAAAGCGCTCAAGGTAACTAAGGACCCAAGGGAAGCTTGCTTTCTGTTCCAGCGGCTCGGTGTTGGAATTCAGGAGGGTAATGTCTGTTGTAACCCAGGTACGTGCCCCAGCTCTGAGAAGCAGGAGAAGAAATTTGGAATATATTTTTTTTGTCAAACATACATGTGTATTTGTTATGTGTCCCTCAAACCTCGTGTATCGTATTCTTCATCTTTTTACCATCAATGTATCCTTTAAGCTTTGCACGCCATATTACAAAATAAATATACCTATTTAAAAAGAAAATATGGGGTTGTAGGAAAAGTGGAAAATTCAACTGACTTTAGGAAGACATCCAAACATAGTCCCTCGAATCCTTTTTATCTACTTTATCAAAACTGTGGGTCTCCACAGTCTAAACTACAGTTGCGTCCCGTCCCGTATCCCGTATCCCACCGAGGCAGGGTGTCCTAAAAAGAAAAACCAAAGTTTTTCTTTTTAGTAATTCATACAGGAGCAAGGGTTACTAGCCCCTTGCTCCCGGCATGGTATCACCTCATACGACACTTATGGCTTACGGAGGAAAAATTCTCTTCTACTTCCCCATGGATATAAGAGGAAATAAACAAGAACTATTAAGAAAACAAGAATATCCAGAGGGGTGTGTATATACATGTGAGTGTATAATACATGTGTAGTGTGCCCTAAGGGTAAGTAGAATTAACAAGATATACCTGGTACCCTGCGCATTTATGAGACAAGAAAAGAAAGACAGCAGCAATCCTAACATCATGTAAAACAATTACAGGTCGTACCTCCCTGGGTGGTTGCTGTCTACTAACCTACCAATATTATACTTTTTTATATGATGGGGTCCACCTCTAATGCAAATTGTGGGACCCATAGCCTCGAAGAAGTGGATGAAAAGACTTCGGGAAAAAAATGTTAGGATTTCTTCCTGAAACTATTTGAATATTCCACTTCCTCTACCACACCATCTTCTATTTTTTTACTAATTCGTATATTTTATTGCATAACATGGTTCACACGACTTAAAATCATACATTGATGGTAAAAATATGCATATATAGTACAAGAGGTTTGAGGAATACATTTCAAGCACTTAATGCTAAGTGTTTGTCACAGATTACAATGCAAAAATCTCATCCAGTTCCTCAGAGTTGGGGCGCGTGCCCATGATACAGCAGGTATTACCCTTCGGAACTGCAAAGCTGAGTCGCTGGAATAGAAAACTAGCTGCCCTGGGATCCCCATTTACCCTGATGAATCTTTTACCTATCTCCTGAAGGAATTTAGATGCACTCTTTCCCCATGCTCCAAGGGTCCCTGAGCCTATGGGAACAAATATATAATGATGGGGAAGTTCACCATATTTTCTAGACTTCTGGGACTCCCTGAAGCTGGCAGCTGCCCCTCCTTCCACCCTGGTGTATTGGAGATAGGTATCAGCCAATGTGGAAGCACACGTGTAGTCCCACACCACCTGCTTGCCGTCTGCCCAGGTTTGAAGGGTGATACCATCTGGATTCTTTTGGTTACCATCAGATCTTCATAGTTGGGGTGGCTCCCTTATTGCTGTTGTGAGGCTCCTCTTGATAATGTTATTAACCTCTTCATGCCTTGCAGTCTTTCCCTCGGCTCTACGGCACACAAGACCATGGTACCCGAGTCGGTCTGCCGATTCACTACCGCAAATACACCTGTGTTTGGCGGGAATAGGGGCAGCAAGGAGAAGGGCAACACCAGTGTGGATGATCTGTGTGTTGAGGCGTGTGCTGAGGGAGGAATTGGGAACATCCAACAGCAAGTCCCCTGCACGAGGAGCTCTCACTGCTAGGAGCTGGGCTCTATTCTCTCCCAACACACCGCACTGTGACTGCAGCACTGCTGAGGCCATCCTAGTGTGAGTTTGTAGTTGTTGGGGGCAGCAGGTCTGGTTTCAGAGCTCGTTAGATTACCACAGAGTGTGGATCCATCAACGGACTTTTGGTTATGAACTCCAACATTGTCCCTAAGGTGTTCAGGGAGAATCGCTGCTACAAGTCCACTGGATGCTACACATGAGGACAGGAAAACAGGTAGTGCAATCTGTGATGCCTTGAGGACACTAATGCCTCCTTTGACTACGTATTCATGCAATATAGGCTTATCATATGAGGGTGCACATCTTAGGAAATATGTCAACCTGGGGAGACTCAAGCACTCTGTGAGAAGGTGTAAGACATTGTGAGTGTTAAGATGCCTATTCGTTGTTCCATCCTCCTCAACTCGTCCAGTTTCTTCCTGAGAACTGAGTCAATGGCATCAGTTCCCAGAGATGCTCCAAGGAAGACGCTGTTTGTAAAGACAATGACTGATGCTCCTGGAAGTCTTGATCTCACTGTGTCGATCACTTGTTGACTGTCTGACATGATTTCACATTTGGATGAATTCTGGAAGAGTTTCATACATGCATACCTACATACATACCTGCATGCATACATACATACATACTCTGCTCTGTGAGCTGCATCATACCTCTTCTTAAAGCTATATATGGATCTTGGAAGCAGGATCCATACAAAGCTTTAAGAAGATGTATGATAAAGCTGACAGAGCAGGGAGTGAGTGACCCAGTAGCGACCACTAAAGAGGCGGGGCCAGGAGTTATGAATCTGCCCCTGCAACCACAATTAGGTGAGTAATTATACATACATTCAAACATACGTAAGTATAATGTATTTATATTTACACACACATACAAATGTAGAGAACCAGGGAAACCAAGTTCCCCTCGCAGGGAAAACATTACAGTGGAGGCGGGAATCTCCCTCCTCCAGGGTGTCGTATCCCTCTCCACCAGCAGATATATGTTAGGTTAAATGTTGGGTACTCGCTAATAACAAACTTTATGCTTCTGCATATAACTTTCTGCATTGACTTATCCACCGTAACGCTTTGGCATCACTGTTATTCTTCCCTCCATTACACAAACACGGCTTGCATGGGTTTAATTACTGCTAGTCTATCTTTATTTGATAATTAAAATACGACTGTGTCTCCGTGTATTGAATACATTTTATTAATTTCCTTTAATAATATTCCTGTAAACACATTTTATAATAATGTTCATTTTAAATCACGAAGAAAACTTAAGCTTTTTCGCTGGAGAAGAATTATTACCTTTGTTGGTTCAATAATGAACAGATTTTTCTCTTAAAAAGGAAGTTTGGCTTATTGACTGGTTTAAAATATTTAAGGAACAAGTCTCCTTATTGACGTACAGGAATGTGTTATAAATATTGTTGCTGTTATTCCTTTAATCATCATCACCATCATCAATACCGTTATAAATATTGTTGCTGTTATTACTTTAATCATCATCACCATCATCAATACCGTTATAAATATTGTTGCTGTTATTACTTTAATCATCATCACCATCATCAATACCGTTATAAATATTGTTGCTGTTATTACTTTAATCATCATCACCATCATCAATACCGTTATAAATATTGTTGCTGTTATTACTTTAATCATCATCACCATCATCAATACCGTTATAAATATTGTTGCTGTTATTACTTTAATCATCATCACCATCATCAATACCGTTATAAATATTGTTGCTGTTATTACTTTAATCATCATCACCATCATCAATACCGTTATGAATATGATCACCCACACCAAAATCACAGTAATCATCAAATACAGATGTAGTGCCGAATAGGTAAAACTTGCAATTTTGGCTTAAATAGCAAAGCTCTTCTTGACGAATAAGGCAAGCGAAAATTTGTGTATGCATTAATTTCTCAAAAATTCTTCTGAACCTAACGAAAAAAATATTTCATTGTGTTTGTTTATTATTAAATTAATGTAAACTCATCTAAATTAATTTTAGTTGGATTAGGCTAAATAAAATTGAGCTTCTTATTATAAGGTTAGGTAAGTTTTCTAAGGTCCTTTAGGTACAAAATTATTAGTTTTTACATTAACATAAGTAAAAAAATATATCTTTAAACGTATAAGAGAAAATTTTAGAAGGACTTAAATGAGTTCTTGCTAACTGACCTATTTTACCTATTCAGCACGACATTTTATATATATATATATATATATATATATATATATATATATATATATATATATATATATATATATATATATATATATATATATATATACACACACACAAAGCAACCACTGTGAAAGAATAGTGAAATTCCAATCGCTTTCGTGACTTCTCGCATTATCAAGGAACTAGATATATAGTTCCTTGATAATGTGAGAAATCACGAAATCGCTTGGAATTTCACTATTCTTTCACAGTGGTTGTTTTGCATATTCTGAAATCACCTGTTTACTGTGATCTTATTGCATATATATATATATATATATATATATATATATATATATATATATATATATATATATATATATATATATATATATATATATATATAAGAGAGAGAGAGAGAGAGAGAGAGAGAGAGAGAGAGAGAGAGAGAGAGAGAGAGAGAGAGAGAGAGAGAGAGAGAGAGAGAGAGAGAGAGAGAGAGAGAGAGAGAGAGAGAGAGAGAGAGAGAGAGAGAGAGAGAGAGAGAGAGAGAGAGAGAGAGAGAGAAGGGAGAGAGAGAGAGAGAGAAGGGAGAGAGAGAGAGAAGGGAGAGAGAGAGCCGGGAGAGAGAGAGAAGGGAGAGAGCGAGAGAGTGGAGGGAGAGAGAGAGACGGGAGAGAGAGAGAGAGAGAGAGAGAGAGAGAGAGAGGAGAGAGAGAGAGAGAGAGAGAGAGAGAGAGAGAGAGAGAGAGAGAGAGAGAGAGAGAGAGAGGGAGAGAGAGAGAGAGAGAGAGAGAGAGAGAGAGGAGGAGAGAGAGAGAGAGAGAGAGAGAGAGAGAGAGAGAGAGAGAGAGAGAGAGAGAGAGAGAGAGAGAGAGAGAGAGAGAGAGAGAGAGAGGAGGAGAGAGAGAGAGAGAGAGAGTAGAGAGAGAGAGAGAGAGAGAGAGAGAGAGAGAGAGAGAGAGAGAGAGAGAGAGAGAGAGAGAGAGAGAGAGAGAGAGAGAGAGAGAGAGATACAATGTTACTAACAACGCGGTGAAACATTCATCCTGGGAAGTCAGTTTGGAAGGAGACTAAGAGCTCTACTACATCAACGTGCTTAAGGAACTCAGCTTAAGGGGCTCAGGTTAAGGGGCTCAATTCAAAGGGATCAGGTTACGGGGCTAAGCTTAAGGGACTCAGTTTCCCTACTGGGATATCAAAATTTAATTAAGAAACTTCTCTTCCTGGGGGGAGGGAAAGTAATCCGCGAATCTTTTTGGGAGAGGAGTGATCGAACTGGGAAATATCTTTTGTAATTTATTTTTGAAATTACTTTTTTTGGGCCCAGAGGATATGTTCATATGGAATAAATCGACGTCATCTATACGGTATTATCTGTGTTATGTATCTCGTGAGTGAGTGACTGTTCGCCGCTGTAGTTTGTCATCGTCAGCGTAATTAAGATAGGTAACAACTTGTTGAAGAAATTAGGAGTGGAATTTCAAAGTGAGATCGCTATAACCTCGAGACGCGACATCAGTTCGTCAAATTGGAGTCAGAAAGTTGAGTTCTCCGGAAAGATTAGGCTCAGGATCTGCAACATTTGATTCCACTAATGCTTTAGCGAAGATGTTAGTTTTTCTCCCCACCGTTATTGTAGTGAGGCCTAGGTGTAAAGGTTGCCAGTACCTTAGCCAGTCCAGGAAGAAAGAAAAACGAGAAAGCGATCTACTGGTATTTGAAAGGCATTGTTTTCAATTGTGTACGATTTAGTTCTCTAGGTGTGTGTTTCGCTTTCTCTTCTGATATTTCTCCCTTGGATAGGTATCGCTGCCGGTTAGCTCTTTACCCTTCTGTTTGAAGAATTAGAATCTCGAACGCTGCATAGTGGGGAGCTTGCTGAGGCCATCACAGAAAGATATGGCGTCATTAAGGTCGAGTTCAAGATCTTCGAGCATCAAGTTAATGGCGTTAAGTCGGTGAAGAACTTTCCCAGTAAAACTATTATCCCGGTTTCCAGATTGTCACCGGTGTTTCCCAGGTGATACTTTGGCTTCTTTCTGCTTTGTGTTATCTATGAGTTAATCTAGTGCATTCTGTATCGTTGAATAACAGCAGATCGCTTTTGTAGTATTTGTATCGGCGTACCATCTCATGGCAGAGAAATGGAGTCGACTAAGCATCAGAAAGACCTTTCCAACGGCAGGTTGACTGTGAAGAAAAGACTTCTGGTAATAGAGTTGTGGATGTATGAGAACACTGACGGGTGGATTTGTTGAAAATGGTTTGTTGTAGATGTCTGCCGCATTGCGGCAGATGAATCAGATACATTTTTGTTTTGCAGACTTACCCAACCACTGGCTTTTTCAATTCATTACAGAGATATATGCAGAAGACTGTAGACATGGCAATCAGTCTACCAGCCTTTAATTGCTTAGTACTTTATTCTTGAATCTGATGCACAGGTACAAAGATGGATATTTAAATACAGGAATTAGATATGGTGCAGAGGTTAGCGACATCGTCAGAGGTGGGAGTAGGTGGGAAGTAGGCTATGACCAAGAAATGGAGAAAATAGGTCCTGAAGCAAGATTCCATGGCGTTGCTGTGTCAGACAGCTATAATTAGTATGTCAGATAAGTAGCATCATTAATAGTATTGTGTACCATTAATATAATGATACTTTTTCTGACACAGCAACACCAATGAATCTTGGTAGGGAATGACAAAAGCGGTAGACTGCGAAGCAGACAGTTAAGATGTCGGAATGACGCAGCAGCCGAAGAGAAACTCGACATCCCTAAGGGCTGATCATGTTTCTTTAACCTCTGACTCTGACACAGCCACTGATGTTGACGACGAGTGTCTTGAGGGAAGCACTAGAACTGACGACGAGTGTCTTGAGGGAACCACTAGTGCTGACGACGAGTGCCTGAGGGAGCCACTGGACATTGTCCTTCTTCCCACCCTCCTCCCCCCTCCCCTCAAAAAAGAACATGTCAGACCAAGAATATTTTTTATTCCAGAAATATGTTCAGCCTCGGACAGGATGGAGGGGCGTGAAGGGATGGTGCTGTACATATCACCGGAAATAAGGCGCAGCCTTGGGCAAAACTTCGAGGAACTCTGACTCCTCTGTGAAGCGCAGCCGATAACATCATTGCCAGCTGCAGGCTGAATCTATCCCAAAACTATTCCATTCATGGTCGGTGGTGGTACACTTTAAATGTTACAACAAGGAAGTTAGAGGCAGTGGAAATGTATCCAGGAACGGTGAGTGGGGAGCGAATATTATGGAGGAAAAAGTAATGAAGAAATTAGAAGGTTGTGTGGTGGTATGGAAAATACAAGCCACAGAGCGGAGAAGGGATTGTTTGTAAATGCTCTGGTGAGGATTACAAACTGTGGGAAAGGATACTTGTTTACAGTTTAGGACATTTATTATTGGAAACGTTTCGACACGAGTGGCTTCATCGGTTTTCATTATAAAGACCGATAAAGCCACTCGCGGCGAAATGTATCCATTAACAAATGTCCTGAACTCCACAAAAGTGTCCTTTTCCACGAAGGAGGTGTTGTTAAGCGTGTTTCATCATGTAATGAGACTGCAAGAAAACAGGTTAAATCAAGAGGGAGCAACACATCAGGGCTGAAACAGGTTTTCAGCTGCAGAGGCTTGAGCATCTAACAGGAACACTGACGAGTGGTTTTCAGGACATGGCGCGCTGTTGGCGTGGGAGCAGGATAATATCTTTGAAGGGATTTAAGGAAGCAAGCGAACTGGACAAGAATCGTGGGAGGAGTGGAGAGTAAGGCACCTGTGCTTTGGTGAAGACATTACGACCGTAGATACTATTCGGTGCAGGGATAGGCTGGTGATTCTGAAAAGACTTCAGAGATACGAATGATGGTTAAGCCATCACTGAGTCACTCTGCACTGGCGAGAAAGAAAGCTATATTAAAGAGACTACAATGAAAATTAAGGTGATATACGGAATAAAGTTAGTTGTAGTGATGGTGGAAGAGAGAGAGAGAGAGAGAGAGAGAGAGAGAGAGAGAGAGAGAGAGAGAGAGAGAGAGAGAGAGAGAGAGAGAGAGAGAGAGAGAGAGAGAGAGAGAGAGAGAAGAACAGCAACTGAATCGCTAAATTAAAAGGGCAGGGAAGCATACACATAGACAAACGGAAAGGCAAAGTTATCCAAAGGTCATTTTATTTAAGCTTCCTAGATGAATCGTAATGAAAACATAACACTCAAGCTGAGAGAACTGCTGAGAGATGCTTAAAGGAGTAAGAGGTCTTGAAAGGAGTTAATCTGCATACTTTAAGTACGTCGGAAAAAAACAGGACGAAATACAATTATAGTTTTTCCACGCCAGGCTGGCTCCCACGCCAGGTTAGCTTCCACGCCAGGTTGGCTTCCACGCCAGGTTGGCTTCCACGCCAGGTTCACTTCCACGCTAGGTTGGCTTCCACGTCAAACTGGCTTCCATGCCAGGTTGGCTTCCATGCCAGATTAGATTCCACGCCCGGTTGGCTTCCACGCCAGGCTGGCTGAGGATAACGTTGATATCAATCATTGACCTTAACAGACACTGGCATGGACACGGACACACACACACAAGCTATGAATCGACCCCTGCAACCACAATTACCTGGAGTTTACCTCTAGAGAGTTCCGGGGGTCAACGCCCCCGCGGCCCGGCCTGTAACCAGGCCTCCTGGTGGATCAGAGCCTGATCAACCAGGCTGTTACTGCTGGCTGCACGCAATCCAACGTACGAGCCACAGCCCGGCTGGTCAGGTACCGACTTAGGTGCTTGTCCAGTGCCTGCTTGAAGACAGCCAGGGGTCTATTGGTAATCCCTCTTATGTATGCTGGGAGGCAGTTGAACAGTCTTGGGCCCCTGACACTTATTGTATTGTCTCTTAACGTGCTAGTGACACCCCTGCTTTTCATTGGGGGGATGTTGCATCGTCTGCCGAGTCTTTTGCTTTCGTTGTGAGTGATTTTCGTGTGCAAGTTCGGTACTAGTCCCTCTAGGATTTTCCAGGTGTATATAATCATGTATTTCTCCCGCCTGCGTTCCAGGGAATACAGGCTCAGGAACTTTAAGCGCTCCCAGTAATTGAGGTGTTTTATCTCTGTTGTGCCCGCCGTGAAGGTTCTCTGTACATTTTATAGGTCAGCAATTTCACCTGCCTTGAAAGGTGCTGTTAGTGTGCAGCAATATTCCAGCCTAGATAGAACAAGAGACCTGAAGAGTGTCATCATGGGCTTGGCATCCCTAGTTTTGAAGGTTCTCATTATCCATCCTGTCATTTTTCTAGCAGATGCGATTAATACAATGTTATGGCCCTTGAAGGTGAGATCCTCCGACATGATCACTCCCAGATCTTTGACGTTGGTTTTTCGCTCTATTTTGTGGCCAGAATTTGTTTTGTACTCTGATGAAGTTTTAATTTCCTCATATTTACCATATCGGAGTAATTGAAATTTCTCACCATTGAACTTCATATTGTTTTCTGCAGCCCACTGAAAGATTTGGTTGATGTCCGCCTGGAGCCTTGCAGTGTCTGCAATGGAAGACACTGTCATGCAGATTCGGGTGTCATCTGCAAGGGAAGACACGGTGCTGTGGCTGACATCCTTGTCTATGTCAGATATGAGGATGAGAAACAAGATGGGGGCAAGTACTGTGTCTTGTGGAACAGAGCTTTTCATCGTAGCCGCCTCAGACTTTACTCTGTTGACTACTACTCTTTGTGTTCTGTTTTTGAGGAAATTATAGATCCATCTACCAACTTTTCCTGTTATTCCTTTAGCACGCATTTTGTGCGCTAGTACGCCATGGTCACACTTGTCAAAGGCTTTTGCAAAGTCTGTATATATTACATCTGCATTCTTTTTGTCTACTAGTGCATCTAGGACCTTGTCGTAGTGATCCAGTAGCTGAGACAGACAGGAGCGACCTGCTCTAAACCCATGTTGCCCTGGGTTGTGTAATTGATGGGTATCTAGATGGGTGGCGATCTTGCTTCTTAGGACCCTTTCAAAGATTTTTATGATATGGGATGTTAGTGCTATCGGTCTGTAGTTCTCTGCTATTGCTTTATTGCCCTCTTCGTGGAGTGGGGCGATGTCTATTGTTTTTAGTAACTGTGGGACGACCCCCGTGTCCATCCTATGGAGAGGGATCTCCATAGGATGGAAAAGGCTCGTGATAGGGGCTTCTTGCAGTTCTTGATGAACACGGAGTTCCATGAGTCTGGCCCTGGGCAGAGTGCATGGGCATGTCATTTATCGCCTGTTCGAAGTCATTTGGTGTCAGGATAATATCAGATACGCTTGTGTTAACCAAATTCTGTGGCTCTCTCATAAAAAATTAATTTTGATCTTCGACTCTCAATCTGGTTAGCGGCTTGCTAAAAACTGAGTCATATTGGGACTTGAGTAGCTCACTCATTTCCTTACTGTCATCTGTGTAGAACCCATCTTGTTTAAGTAGGGGTTCAATACTGGATGTTGCTTTCGACTCTGATTTGACATAAGAAAAGAAATACTTTGGGTTTCTTTCGATTTCATTTATGGCTCTTAGTTCTTCCCGCGATTCTTGACTCCTATAAGAATCCTTTAGCTTAAGTTCGATGTTTGCTATTTCTCTGACCAGTGACCCCCTACGCATTTCAGATATATTGTCTTCTTTTAGCCGCTCTGTTATTCTTTTCCGCTCTGTTATTCTTTTTCTTAAAGGAATAAGCCTGGAGCATACATCGAGTGCCACCGAGTTAATCTGTTCTAGGCATAAGTTGGGGTCTGTGTTTCTTAGTCTATCTTCCCAGCTTATATCGTTTAGGACATGATTTACTTGGTCCCACTTTATGTTGTTGTTATTGAAGTTGAATTTGGTGAAGGCTCCCTCATGACTAATCTCATTTTGTCGGTCTGGGGCTCCGCGCATACATGTCTGAACCTCGATTATGTTGTGATCTGAGTATATTGTTTTTGATATGGTGACATTTCGTATCAGATCATCATTGTTAGTGAAGATGAGGTCTAGTGTATTCTCCAGTCCTTTAGCTGTATTATTTGCTGGTTTAAGTTGAATTTTGTGCAGAGATTTAAAAGCTCGTGTGTGTGTGAGTTCTCGTCAGAGCTGCCTCCTGGTGTTATCACTGCAACAACATTATTTGCTATATTCCTCCATTTTAGGTGCCTCAAGTTGAAATCCCCCAGGAGCAAGATGTTTGGGGCAGGAGCTGGAAGATTTTCCAGACAGTGGTCAATTTTTAACAGCTGTTCCTGGAATTGCTGGGACGTTGCATCCGGAGGCTTGTAGACTACCACAATGACTAGGTTTTGGTTCTCGACCTTTACTGCTAAAACTTCCACTACATCATTTGAGGCATTAAGCAGTTCTGTGCAAACAATTAGGTGAGTACAAACAAACGAACTTTTCTTATAGCCTATAAGTACGAGCCTACTGAAATTCTACGGCACAGTAATAAGAGGTAAAATATGAACAAAAATGGGGTAGACTGCATATTCCTGGATTACAAGATGGCAGTTAAAACAATGTTACACTAGATACTGAACCAGGTGGGGATAACTGGAACCAGGCGTGGGTAACTGGAACCAGGCAGGGATAACTGGGACTAGGCTGGGATAACTGGAATCAGGCAGGGATAACGGGAATCGGGCAGGGATAACGGGGAAGTATGTAGGGATAACAAGTACCAGGCAGAGATAACAGGAACTGTGCAAGGATAATGGGAACCAGGTAGAACTAACGGGAACAAGGCTGGAATACATGGAACCAGACAGGGATAATGGAAATCAGGCAGGGGTAACGGAAACCAGGCAAGGATAACGGGAACCAAGCAGGGATAACAGAAACCAGGCAGGGATAACAGGAACCAGGTACGGATAACAAGAACCAGGTACGGATAACTGGAACCAGGCAAGGATAACTGGAACCAGGTAAGGATAACTGGAACCACGCAGGAATAACAAGAACCAGGCAGGAATAACAGGAATCAGGCAGGGATAACTGGAACCAAGCAGGGATAACAGGAACCAGGCAGGAATAACAGGAACCAGACAGGAATAACAGGAACCAGGCAGGAATAACAGGAACCAGGCATGGATAACAGGAACAAGGTGGGAATAACAGGAACCAGGTAAGGATAACTGCAACCAGGCAGGGATAACAGGAACCAGGCAGGGATAACTGCTTATGGAACTGGACATGGAGGATGAGGAGAGCCCTTTTGAAAGGCAGATAACAAGGACAAGCAAACATACGTGAAGCCTTGATCAAGTAGGTGAAACGTCCTGCTAATAACGTCTTACTAATAACGTCCTGCTAATAACGTCTTGCTAATAACGTCCTGCTAATAACGTCTTGCTAATAACGTCCTGCTAATAACGTCCTGCTAATAAAGTCTTGATAATATAGGTCTCCTACCGCAGTATGTGCTTTTTATCCAAGGTTTAAGATGAACATTGGCACGTGACATTAACAAATACTTCTTCAGGCTCAGAATGAGATGTGGAATGATCTGGAAAAGTAATTGCTAGACGCAGATTTGACACACAGTTGAAAAGAGGGTTTGGGAATTTTGACTCTGCTCTCACAACCCCATCATTATTTTCTATTCACTGGAAGCGCTAATTCCGTAGGTGTCATACAGCGTCTGAGTATCGAAGGAGAGAGAGCAGCTCCCGTTCCTAAGATCAAGAGCCCTTCAACAGCTTCAAGGCACCCCTTTTCCCCTGAAATGATTCAAATACACAACCATCTTTTTCTTCAAGGAAAAAACACCAAGACTGCTCCGAACTTCTCCATTATAAAATCATCAGCGTGAAGTGTGTCGAGCGTCCTTGGTGTACCTCCTGTATCTGGGGGCAAAAACTGTTGCAAGGAGAGGGAAGGAGAGAGGAAACATACAAAATAAATAAAGATTTTTGAGCTCAAGGGGAATGAGGTTCTCGCTCTCTCAATGGGCTTCCCGCAAATTATGTGGCATGGTCCCTGGAGACGGTTTTATCTTGTGTGTGTGTGTGTGTGTGTGTGTGTGTGTGTGTGTGTGTGTGTGTGTGTGTGTGTGTGTGTGTGTGTGTGTGTGTGTGTGTGTGTACTCACGTATTTGTGGTTGCAGGGGTGGAGTCCTAGCTCCTGGCCCCGCCTCTTCACTGGTTGCTACTGGATCCTCTCTCTCCCCTCTCCATGAACTTTATCATACCTCGTCTTAAAACTATGTATGGTTCCTGCCTCCACTACATCACTTTCTAGGCTATTCCACTGCCTGACAACTCTATGACTGAAGAAATACTTCCTAATATCTCTCTGACTCATCTGTGTCTTCAACTTCCAATTGTGACCTCTTGTTTCTGTGTCCCCTCCCTGGAACATCCTGTCTTTGTCCACCTTGTCTATTCCGCATAGTATTTTATATGTCGTTATCATGTCTCCCCTGACCCTCCTGTTCTCTAGTGTCGTCAGGCCGATTTCCCTTAACCTTTCTTCATAAGGCATTCCCCTTAGCTCTGGAACTAACCTTGTCGCAAACCTTGATGTGCTTTATCAAGTGCGGGTTCCAAACAGGTGCTGCATACTCCAGTATGGGCCTGACATACACGGTGTACAGTGTCTTGAACGATTCCTTATTAAGGTATCGAACGCTGCTCTCAGGTTTGCCAGGCGCCCATATGCTGCAGCAGTTACCTGGTTGATGTGTGCTTCCGGAGACATGCTCGGTGTTATACTCACTCCAAGATGTTTCTCCTTGAGTGAGGTTTGCAGTCTTTGGCCACCTAGCCTATACTCTGTCTGCGGTCTTCTTTGCCTTTCCCCTATCTTCATGACTTTGCATTTGGCGGGATTAAATTCGAGAAGCCAGTTGCTGGACCAGGTGTCCAGTCTGTCCAGGTCTCTTTGAAGTCCTGTCCGGTCCTCATCTGATTTAATTCTCCTCATTAACTTCACATCGTCTGCGAACAGGGACAGTTCTGAGTCTAACCCTTCCATCATGTCGTTCACATATACCAAAAATAGCACTGGTCCTAGGACCGACCCCTGTGGGACCCCGCTCGTCACAGGTGCCCATTGTGATACATCATTACGTACCATGACGCGTTGTTGCCTCCCTGTCAGGTATTCTCTGATCCATTGCAGTGCCCTTCCTGTTATATGAGCCTGTGTGTGTGTGTGTGTGTGTGTGTGTGTGTGTGTGTGTGTGTGTGTGTGTGTGTGTGTGTGTGTGTGTGTGTGTGTGTACATGTGTTTGTATGTGTGTGTGTGTACATGTGTGTTTGTATGTGTGTGTGTGTGTGTGTGTGTGTGTGTGTGTGTGTACATGTGTGTTTGTATGTGTGCGTGTGTGTGTGTGTGTGTGTGTGTGTGTGTGTGTGTGTGTGTGTGTGTGTGTGTGTGTGTGTGTGTGTGTGTGTGTGTGTGTGTGTGTGTGTTTACGTGTGTGTGTGTGTGTACGTGTGTGTGTGTACGTGTGTGTGTGTACGTGTGTGTGTACGTGTGTATGCGTGTGCTTGTGTGTGTGTGTTTATGTGTGTGTGTGTGTGTGTGTGTGTGTGTGTGTGTGTGTGTGTGTGTGTGTGTGTGTGTGTGTTTTATGCATCGTGTGGTGCGTCTAGTCTTATATATGTAGTGTGTAACAAGGTCGTCCTACAGAGAGTGTTGATGAACGTGTGACCTTGGGAAATGTAAGATACATCAATGTATTAATTAACGAGATGGTCTACCTAGGCGTAAGGGCGCCAGGGGCACAGCTCTCACAGTGCCAGTTTAATAATAACCAGGAAGCGTTAAACACGTACAGCACCCGGGAAATGAAAGGTAATCAGGTTTGATCCGAGCATAGGTAGTTCCAGTTTCTTGTGGAGAGAGAGAGAGAGAGAGAGAGAGAGAGTCCTTAGCCGGAGTCAATTTTTTTGGCTGGACCGTACTGTTGCTGCTGACGGATTTCTACAATCACAAATTTTTTGAATGTGGGGAAAATTAATTTGGATAATGTTGCCTGCAGAATGGTGTCTGCTTGAATTAATTCTCAGTGTTGGAAGAGCTGCAGAGGTCTATTAAATAAAGGGGATAGAGAGAGCCACGAGTGACGTACAACACAAGCGACAACACAAGGATACAAGGGTATAATACGAGGATATGCCACAAGAATGCAACACAGGCATACAACACATGGGTAAAACACATGGGTGCAACACAAGGATGCAACACAAGGATGCAACACAAAGGTACAACACAAAGATACAACACAAGGATGCAACACAAGGATACAACACAAAGGTACAACACAAAGATGCAACACAAGGATGTAACACACTATTTTCTTGTTTTGTCTGCAAATAAATTTATTATCAATGTATCTTTTTTCGTCTTGGCATTTGGGTGTCTCTCTCCTCTCAATCCCCTTCCCTGTCTGTGTCGGTCTGTCTCTCCCAGGAATATCTGCAAAAGAATGGATGGACTATAAACCAGCTATGAATCCCTGTCTCTCATTACAGTGTACCCTGGACACTTCTTATCGTAATCTCCTGCTACAGTGTACCCTGGCCACTGATTGTAATTGTCCTCTTTTAAAGTGTGTCCCGGCCACTGTTTACATTAGTGTCGTGTATCCTGGCCACTACTTATAATAGTCCCCTACTAAAGTGTATCCTGCCCACTGTTCATAGTAGTAAAAAGAGCCTAAGAGCCCAGTTATCGCCTCTAGTTGCAAGAGGAAGGATGCCTCGGTGATTCAGTATTTAGAATGATGGTAAAACGATACATTTTGGAATAACTGAACTAAAGAAATTTTTAAGCCATAGAATCAGTGTCTTTCTCTCCTTCTTTCTGCATTCCTATGCAACATCTTCCTCCCTTTTATTATTTTACTCTGAATCGTGCTTTTTCATTACCACTTCTCCCCTATTCATCATTTTCGTCCTCGGCCACGTTCTCTTTGTACTGGTCCTCATCCACGTCGTCCTTCTCCTCATCCACGTCGTTCTTCTCCTCATCCACGTCCTCTTAATATTTATCTTCCTCATCAATCTCTTTCTACACAAAATATCTTTTTTTGCTCCAATCCTAAAGCACCACCTTTTCCTAACAAGTCTCTGCCTCTTCCTATTGCTCCTTTCTCTCCTCTTAGCCCTCTCTTACTATTTCTCCTTCCCTGCTCGGCCTTGCTTTCCTCTTCTTACTCTTCCTTCTGTTTCACTTAGCCTTCAATTCTTCTTTTACTTCTTCCTTCCTCTCTTCTACTCAGTCTTCTCTTCCTACCTTTACGCCAGTCACACAATACTACAATGGTGTCAAGTACGCATTCAATACACACACGGTGAGATAAGCACTCCAGAAGTATCGATTTCACTGTCATTTTCAAAAACTAACAGTACCAAGTTGATGAGTAAGACACACATGTCATACAACATGTGTGTCATGCATGTGTCTTTCTGATAAACTTATATTGAATAGAAGCGAGTCACTCTGCAATAACGGATGGAGGATCTTGCCTCCAGTAAACTTTGGCTGAATGACAGTCACGGGTTCACCGCTTCGGGTGACAGTTCCCTTGTTTATGAATTACGTCGAATAGCATTGTTTGCTGTGCAAGAAAGGTATAAAATACCGACAATATGAAAGTTAAGACACATGTGCAACATCTGGATATCTTTATTGTAGACGTTTCGCCATCCAGTGGCTTTATCAATACAGATTCTAGGACATAATAGGAAGACAGTAGAACTATATACAAAAGATGAGGTAATCAGTCCCTCGGCCTTGGAGTTGGTGTTCACAGCATCGTGGTGGAGGAGAATCTGGAGCAAAGGCAAGAAGACTGGCGTTTATATAGGCGTCAGTGGAAGGGACGGGCAGCAGACGAGGGCAGTCACTGGTAGGCGGGATTCCCCAGTGGAAGTAGGTCCTTCCCAAAGAGATGGGTTAGTTGCAGCAGCCGTGAAGAAGGTCTTGTAGATGTCCTCTGAACCAAGATTCCATGATGTTGCAGTGTCTGACAAGTTGTGCAAGAAAGGTATAAAATACCGACAATATGAAAGTTAAGACACATGTGCAACATCTGGATATCTTTATTGTAGACGTTTCGCCATCCAGTGGCTTTATCAATACAGATTCTAGGACATAATAGGAAGACAGTAGAACTATATACAAAAGATGAGGTAATCAGTCCCTCGGCCTTGGAGTTGGTGTTCACAGCATCGTGGTGGAGGAGAATCTGGAGCAAAGGCATATTGTCGGTATTTTATACCTTTCTTACACAACTTGTCAGACACTGCAACATCATGGAATCTTGGTTCAGAGGACATCTACAAGACCTTCTTCACGGCTGCTGCAACTAACCCATCTCTTTGGGAAGGACCTACTTCCACTGGGGAATCCCGCCTACCAGTGACTGCCCTCGTCTGCTGCCCGTCCCTTCCACTGACGCCTATATAAACGCCAGTCTTCTTGCCTTTGCTCCAGATTCTCCTCCACCACGATGCTGTGAACACCAACTCCAAGGCCGAGGGACTGATTACCTCATCTTTTGTATATAGTTCTACTGTCTTCCTATTATGTCCTAGAATCTGTATTGATAAAGCCACTGGATGGCGAAACGTCTACAATAAAGATATCCAGATGTTGCACATGTGTCTTAACTTTCATAGCATTGTTTGTTCAGGGCGTTTTAAAAATTTCAGCTATCAGTTTCAGAATGATCAGGATGAATACCAACCTATTAAATAGGTTCCTAAACTCACTCATGACTATACAGGACCACTTAAATACTTCCTGTGGTAACAAAAAATAAAATACAATTACAAAAATGGTAGAAGTGCTATAATAAAATTCGTACCATTAACATTACTGAGTCAGCTGACTGGAGGTGTTGCTTGCCAGAGCAAGATATGAATTGTAGAAATCCCGGGGATTTTAATTTTAGCTGAATTCACTGGATTTCCTTGACTGGAAATCTAGTCAAAGGACATTTTTCTGATTGCTCAGGATTGTTTTAGAAACAGTGGGTGACAGAGAAAATAACCTGCTTGATCTGGTTCTGGTAAACAACGTAAACAATCAGGAAATTACAGAGATGCTTGGCACAAATGATCACAATTCTGTTACATTGAACATCGTCAGGTTGCATAATGAACAAGGATAACACAGTGAAGGCCTCAGATATTCGCTATTCTGATTACAATTGACATAAAAAGCGCCGTGGTCGTGATTTGACTTAAATAACGAAGATAGGCGTCAAAATATTTTTTCTCATAAATACTATGCAGGCTGGCGAAACAACATCCATTCCCTATAGAGAGAAAAGATATACAAATGATCCGAAATTTATGAGCATGAGACTAAAACCAGTTTGTTCAATACTGAAGGAGTGGTAGAAGAATTGTTAAAAGTAACTAAATGAGACTATGAGATCTAAGGTGCATATGAATCAAAGACAAATGCAAGAGGTTCGTCTTAAGTGTATAGAGCAAAGATCAGAGAAATGTTTCATACACTTGAAATTACCTCTGGACAGTTTACTGAAAATGAGAAAGTTATGTGCTCGATTTTTACGAATTATTTCATGTCGGTCTTCACAAAAGAAGACAAACAATAGCCGAGTAATTATAATAGTGGAACTCAGGAAAAGAAATTATGAAATGTATATTTAAATAATATCACAATCACTAAATAATTAAGTAATATCACAGTCACTAGATTCATGGTTATTAAAGAGGTGGACTGATTAAATCCAAATTATTCTTGCAAAACACCTGTGCAAAGCTTGGGAAATTTTTTGAGAGAAGTGTCGCCATCCAGATGCTTTATCAATCTTCTGATACAGACACATGGTGGTGATATACAGTATTCATAAGGAATGAAGTACTGACACTGGTCTTTTCCGAGGGCTGACCTATTACTGGCTTTCGAAGCATAAGAACACAAGAACATAAGAAAGGAGGAACACTGCAGCAGGCCTGTTGGCCCATACTCGGCAGGTTCTTTACAATTCATCCCACTAACAAAACATTTGCCCAACCCAATTTTCAATGCCACCCAAGAAATAAGCTCTGATAACTCTATTCACTCTCATATGCAACTTCCACTCAAATCCAACCCCTCTCACTCATGTATTTATCCAACCTATATTTGAAACTACCCAAGGTTTTAGCCTCAATAACCCAACTAGGTAGACTGTTCCACTCATCAGCTACCCTATTTCCAAACCAGTACTTTCCTACATCCCTTCTAAATCTAAACTTATCCAATTTGAATCCATTGCTGCGGGTTCTCAGTATCAGTTTGTATAAGCGGGAAACCGTTTCCAGTCGTATGGAAGGGACAACCCCATGGCAAGAGCCGGGTGAGTCTTCTAGTGCAGTACCACTTAAAACCCTATGGAGGGGATAGCTCTGTAGCAAGGCCCAGTGAGTCTTCGTTTACTGTAGTAGTAATAGGGCCACACGCGTGAGAGGGGTTTGCCACAGGAGACCCAGTTTTGCTGGCCGTACAAGTAGAGGTCATGTTTGACATGTAATGGCGAGAACGATAATGACGATCATGAATAGCAGCAGCAGCGGTAGTGATGAATCTTGTAGAAAGTTCTGTCGGTTAGGAGGATTGTGTTGTAAGTAGAAAATGAGAATATTCCCTGATGTTGCTGTACCTGACAAGCATCATTAGATTAAAGGTATACAGTACCGATATGTTGATGAATGAGATACATGTGTAATACCCGAGTATCTTTACTGGAGATACTTATTATCCGCCAAGTCACTGGGCTATTCATGATCGTTAAAAACCATTATAAGTGTTGGGCAAATACAGTACTGAATGCAGTTAATACACGTAGATGAAGAAAGGAGGATGATTGGCAATACTGATAAAATAATGTCTTCAAGTTACGGAAATCAAAATCTAGAATAGTGAAAAAGTTGAAATTTTAGGATAAGAGTACAAAATACAGAAGAAAATCTTAGTAGTAAAGGCATATAACCCACCATTTAATAATACTTGGATGAATGAGGGATTATATAATATCCTTAGGAAACTATTGACGAAAAATAACCATTATAAGGAGAGAGTTAGTGGAATTGGAGATTTTAACAAATAAATAAACAAAATAGCCTATGAGGCTGGAACTGTGGATAAATGATTAATAGATTTCTTCAATACGACAGCTTGTTTTGTGAAAAAAGTATATAAATGAAGAGACAAGAATGAGATGTAGCAACACACCGTCAATATCAGATTTAGTATTAACTCAAACATTAGAGGAAATTTTCTACGTGACCTACTTAAACCCACTTGGGAAGAGTGATCATGTTCAATGCTGTGAAATATGAGATAGGAGAAGAAAGAGAAAGTCATAAACTGGAATGAATAGTTGACAGGAAGGGTTATTACAGTGCTGTAAAATAGTATTTTAGAGTAATTAAATGAAGCAATATACGAGAGACATATAATCTGTATAGAGAGATCTGTTGTGTATATGAAAATATTAACCAGCTTATAACAGATAGGAATATAAGATGTAATAACAAAGCATGGTTTAATAGAAGGTGATGAAGAGGAGTGAAAAAACAAAAATTTGGAATCAATATAGGAAGCGAGACAGTCAAGAAACTTGTCAGAGATTCTACGAGTCTAGAAATGAATTTATAGATGTAAGGAGAGACGAAGAAAGAAATTATGAGAGGGCAATAGTAGACAAGAGCAAAGTAGATCCACACCTTTTGTTTTTGTACAAAAGCAAACTAAATGTTGAAGACAAAATGCAAGGAGTAAATAACAACGACTGTCACTGAGGTAGTGAGGTGTTAATCAGAAAGTTGTGTTAGCAAAAGATGTCTTTTAAGAAGCAGATTTTAATCCCAGATAGACAGCTGAATTAAAGGATATCGAAAAAAAAATTAAAGAGGAAGAAATAATTACTAGATGCTGATAATAAGAAAAGCTGTATGACGAGACAGTTTAGCACCTCGGGTTTGAAATTAATGGGTAGATGAGTTACCTTATCATTTTGAAATTTTTTAAAAAATTCCCTACAGGATGATAAGTTAGAAGACATATCGAAGATGACGCATATTGTGTTTATATTTAGAAAATCTGGCAATGAAAATTCTTTAAACTATAGACCGGTTTTGTTGACTAGTCTTGTAAAATTATTTGGAAAAAAAAAAATCAGAGTAAATTGGATTCAACACTTAGAAAATGACAACTTAGTAACTAGTAAACAATTTAGTTTTCGGTCTCCATATTCATGTATAACAAATTTGTTATTATGACGGAGTTAAGGAAATTGTTCAAGAAGCTGGTGAGCAGATTGTATTTACCTAGATTAAGAAATACAAGAAATATGTGAGGCGAATTATTACAAAGGATGAAAGACTTTTGTTTGAAAGGAAAATGCAAACATTCATAAGAGGAAAAATGTCTGCAGGGGGATGTGTCACAAGTAGGGTGCCACAAGGGTCTGTATTTGACTCAGTTATATGAATTTACTTGCAGATGCAAAAATCTTACATAAAATCTTACGTAAAAGTATTACTGATAATAACTATACATTTACAAGAAGATCTGGATAAACTGAGCACATGGAGTGATAGATGGATGACGGAAATTTATGTATATAAATGACAAGTAATGGCAATGGGAGAAAGTGAAATCAAGCCACATGAACAATGCAGACTGTCTTATAAAATACTGAAATCATCAGATAGAGGGATGTGGGAGTTATTAGCAAAAACGTGGTCAGCAGATCATATTAATAAAACTGTGAGAAACTCGTATGCTACACTTGCAACGTTAACAGATACGCAGCAATAATGGGGGAACCACATAACCACTATATATCATATTGACTAGCTAAAAAAAAAAAAAAAGCAAAAAGAAAAAAAAAAGAAAAAAAATACAAAATAACTTCTAGACTTAAACAATATGAACTATGATGAAAGGTTGAAAAATTAAACTTACCCAAGTTGGCTGATACCAGGACAAGAGGAGATATGATGTACACATATAAGGTTTTGAAAGAACATGAAAGAATAGAGATTTATTAGCACCTGCAACACTGTTTAACAATAGACTACAGTTGCAAATTGAGAAGAAAAGATGAAGTGAAAATAACAGACAAGTTTTCTTCTTTAAGTAACTGACCAGTGGAATGTATTAAAGAGAAATCAGTAAATGTTATTACTACTGAATTTTAATATGTAAATATATATATATATGTCGTGCCGAATAAGTAAAACTGGTCAGTTAGCAATAACTCATTTAAAATTAAGTCCTTTTTAAATTTTCTCTAAAACATTTAAAGACATATTTTTTTCATTTATGTTAATATACAAATTAATGATTTTGTACCAAAAGAACCTTAGGAAACTTACCTAACCTTATTATAACAAACGCAGTTTAATTTAGCCTAATCTAGCTAAATATATTTTATATAGGTTTACAATAATTTAATAAAAACAATGAAATATTTTTTCGTTAGGTTTAGAATGACTTTTGCGAAATTATAGCATACAAAAATTTTCGCTTGCCCTATTCGGCAAGAAGTGCGTTGCTAATTAAGACAAAATCGCAAGTTTTACGTATTCGGCACGACATTAAACATATATAATGTCACCATGGTTGTTCAATATATTTATAGATGGGTTGTAAGAGAAGTGAATGCTCGGGTGCTGGCAAGAGGTGGTGGTTGTCACAGTTGGTTTTGCCGATGACACTGTGTTTTTGGGAGATTCTGAAGAGAAGTTGCAGGGGCTGGTGAGCGAGTCTGGAAGGGTATGTAAAAGAAGGAAATTAAAATTGAAAGTAGGAAAGAGCAAGGTGATGAAGATAACAAAAATTTAGGTAGTGAGAGATTGGATATCATATTGGAGGGAAGGAGTATGGAGAAAGTGAATGTATTCAGGTGAATGTATTCAGCAGATGGATCTATGAAAGATGAGGTGATCATAGAATTGATGACAGGGAAAAGATGACAGGAAAAAGGTGAGTAGAGCACTGAGGAGTCTGTGGAGACAAAGAATGTTATCCATGGAAGCAAAGAGGGGGAAGTGTATGTGAGTATAGTGGTACCAACGCTCTTATATGGTTGTGAAGAATGGGTGGTGAGTGTTGCGACAAGAAGAAGGCTGGAGGCAGTGGAGATGTGAATATAATGCAAAGAATCCGTAATTTGGAGATTAGAAGGAGGTGACAGAGGAGGGGCTATTGAGGTGGTTTGGACATTTAGATGGGATGGAACAAAGCAGAATGACTTAGATGGCATATTAATCTGTAGTGGAAGGAAGGCGGGATAGGGGTCGTCCTAGGAAAGGTTGGAGGGAAGGGGTAAAGAAGGTTTTGTGTGCGATGGGCTTGGACTTCCAGCAAGCGTGCGTGTGTTAGATACGAGGGAGTGGAGACATTTTTTATTATGACTCGACATGCTGTGGGAGTGTGAGCAAAGTAACATTAATGAAGGGATTCAGAGAAGCTGGTTTGTCGGATTCGAGTCCTGGAGATGGGAAGTACAGTGCCTGCACTCTGAAGGAGGGGTGATATGTTACAGAATTTTAACTGTAATGTAGGCACACCTCTCGCAAGATAGTGATGAAGTGAATGATGTTGAAAGCGTTTCTTCTTTTCTCGGTAGATGTGTTAATAAAATTATATTGTACAGAGTACTGAAGACGGGATACCACGAGCATTTCTCTGCTCCTTTTACTATATATATAAAATTGCAAATAATTAAACACACACACACACTCAGTAGGGAAGGGAGAAACCCGGTAACAGTCTGCGGAGAGGAGGGGCCAAGAGCCGGGACTCGACTCCTGCAACCACGCATAGGTGGCACTGTAGTTCTGGTTCACAAATCCCATGTAAAGTGGATTCAAACTCTGGTTCATTCCGAGGCGGGTTACTAGTAGTGCTAATTTAGAATGGCTTGCGAGTGTACTAAGCGCGTGTTTATAATGGCCATTGTCAAGGTAAACAGTACTTAGCGGAGGAGTTTGCCTGGCCATTTTTTGACATATTTAAAGAAAAAAGTTTTTACTATGTGTTGAGAAACTGAGAGATGGCTCTGCTGAGGCGGATAGAGCACCGAACAGGGTAGCTTACAATGGAGCACTAAGCAGAGTGTAGCACAGAGTGGAGAGCTTACCAGTGTGTAGCGCAGAGTGTAGCACAGAGTGGAGTGGTGAGCAGAATTATGCAGAGTGAAATTCCGAGCAGTTTGTTGTGTAGAATATAGGTATGTCATGTACATGAAGATATACTAGTTACTTCATGATATACTAATCACTGTAAAGTATATATTGGTCACACAATTACGTATATCAATCACAGCGAAATATACCATTCACACATCAAGGTACATTTTTTTGAGGTCTGTCACTTTCATCTGAGGAGGAAAGTTGAGAATGCACTGTAGGTCTGCACTCTGCAGTTTATATTGTTCTTTACGCTACCTGTCATTCCAACTGTGTTCACTGTCGTATTCTTGGAATAATTCACAAGCCTCAGATTTGACACCGTTGAACGTCCCAGGTAAGAGCTGTCATCCTTTCTCAGCTCATTTCAAAGCCCAACACAGAGGTATACTACCGCCTCCTAGGATACCACTCACAGGAGTTAGCTAACACCAAGGTACCTACTTACTATATTACATATATATATATATATATATATATATATATATTATTTATATATATATATATATATATATATATATATATATATATATATATATATATATATATATATATATATATATATATATATATATATATATATATATATGTCGTGCCGAATAGGCAGAACTTGCGATCTTGGCTTAAATAGCAACGCTCATCTTGCCATATAGGAAAAGCGAAAATTTGTGTATGGAATAATTTCGCCAAAATCATTCTGAACCTAACGAAAAAAATATATTTGATTGTGTTTGTTTAGTACTAAATCATTGTAAACGTATTTAAAACATTTAGTTGGTTTAGGCTAAAATAAATTGCTCTTGTTATAATAAGGTTAGGTAAGCTTTCTAAGATTCTTTTGGTGCAAAATTAAAAATTTTTACATTAACATTGATGAAAAAAATATATCTTTAAACGTATAAGAGAAAATTTCAGAAAGGACTTAATTTTAAATGAGTTCTTGCTAATTGACCAGTTTTACATATTCGGCAAGACATTATATATGTATGTATATATATATATATATATATATATATATATATATATATATATATATATATATATATATATATGAGAGGGAGAGAGAAACGCTTAACAAAGCTCCAGGAGAGCGAAACGTCGCCACAATAAAATGTTATATTAGTTGCACTTGTGTTCTTTTACTTAACATCTTTATCATTACTGTTATACTTAATGGGAAGAGTTGAACTCTTGGGGTAATACGCCGCCTGGGAATGGGAGACAAATTTGGTCCAGAGGACGAGTAGCTCCAGCCTCTTGGATCAAGAGGCCTTCACAAGCATCAAGGCACCTGACTTTTCATTCCCCAGGCGCAGAATGACTCCTGAGGGTTCGGTACTTCTCCCATGAATATATGTGATGATGTTGCTACTGTTATGCGAGAGGATGAATGTGTAGTTTACCGTACACTTATGTGTATATGTGTATACAGTTAAGTAAAGGAAAGAGCCTCTAGCACACTTTGAACTGGATAATCCACACTAGTTTAATTTTTCACGTGATAATAATAATAATAATAATAATAATAATAATAATGTTGAAGGAAGTGTCGCAAGCTTCAGTAAGAGGCTTTAAATGTGACATAACAGTTGCAAAGCATTAAATGAAATTGTAAATTGGAGTAGAAGTAGAGAGTACAGAAGGTGAGGTAGAGTGATTTTATATATATATATATATATATATATATATATATATATATATATATATATATATATATATATATATATATATATATATATATATATATATCAATGAAATCACGAAACAAGTGATATTATATATATATTAGGTAGAATGTATATATGGCGAGGGTGGCTATTTCATGGCAGATGTACATAAGGCTGAACATATATAAGGTGAGGGACGGGGGTGACTGTATTTCATGGCAAAATAACAAGGCTGGATGTATCTAGTAAGAGAGAGACTGTATAAGAGAGATTGGTCTAAATATATCCGGCTTGTTACAGTTTAGGAAAAGATCCGTCGAGACCTTTCTTTCAGGAATTAAGGAGGACACACTCACTGCTATCATATAATTTTCATGGACGTGCCTTAAAGTTACGAGGATGTCGTAAGTTATGCCATCCTCTCCTGGGGTTACTGATAAACATTTTCAAGTCTAAGTCATACTCTATGATAGGGCAGTCTCTCTCATCAACATTTTGGCTTATGAAACAAATTAATTTCAGTTTTTAAGAAGCACTTTCTAGATTTGTTCTAAAATGAGATTGGAGATTTTTCATGCTTAAATGCATTAGACCAGTTACTTATGAGGTCATTATTTATGAGGTCATTAGACCAGTTATATACGAGGTCATCGACTGTTTCACGTGGGTAACGATAAATAACACTCTTTTTTCCTAGTTATTTTATTTATATTTTTTCCAGACCAGACTGAGAGTCAGATCTGTTTAACGGGTTAACGTATTATTCCTGCTGTCCAAGTTGTTGTTTTCTGTTCACTGTGTTTGTAAGGGCAGTTTGGAAAGTTTAAGTAAATCTGGGCTCCAATCTTTCTAGCCACATACATTCATCTGCGTAGTTGTGGGTCATTATAGTCCTTAATGATGGGAGTTGTTTACATTTCAAAAAATATTGTGTATCTTCTCTCTCTGTTCCCTTGATCTGGGAGAAAATTTTCAGTGATAGCAACTTGATTATCGGATTTTTTTGTGTGTGCTGGTGACAGTAGACTCGTGATTTATATTATTGATTCTTATACATAAAAAAAAATATTTCTGTAATAAGAATAAACCTTTTATATGTATTTAGGACCTTGATTGCAAGAAAAATGATCAAAATTACGCGTTGTAAGTTTTGGAAAATGATCAGATAAAAGATCATTAACTATCATTATACATTAAATCCTAGGCACAGCTCCAGAATGCCACTTTATATATATATATATATATATATATATATATATATATATATATATATATATATATATATATATATATATATATATATATATATATATATAACTGATACAAAATATAGGGAGGTACCACCTCTAGAACTTTACTGGGGACCCTCATCCTCAGAGAACAAACGTACCTCAGGGAAAACTCAAGGTTCTTCCCGGAGCTGCTTGAATATTTTCTTCTCCTATCACTCCCTACATTCTATGTGAACTGTATTTATAGACAGAATACACTGACAAAAAATACAAACATGAATACACTGGCACATTATATCAAAGATTATGAATCTCCTCCAGCTCCTCCTCGGAAGTGAGCCAAGTATGCAGCAAGCATTTCCTCTCTGGATGGCCACACTGAGGCGCTGGAACTTGAAAGTGGCCTCCCTCTGGTCCCTGGTGGTGTCGATGAGTCTGGAACCCAGTTTTTTAAGGAAGCGTATGGCGTGTTTTTTTTCCCCATGATCGCAAGATCTCTGATCCCACTGGAACAAATTGATACTATTGGCTTATGTTGTCTCTGTACTTGCTGATCTTGTACTCCTCCCTGTGGTCAGCAGCTCCTCCCTGTCGTCCGACTCTGTGATGGATGTATGTGTCATCCAGCATCGACACACAGGTAAGAGCTTGCTATTCTTCCAAGGATAGATGGTGATCCCTTCAGGGCAGTTTGCTGGGTTGTGAGTATTGTTGCCTGCTAGTGATGGGGCTCGTTCTCATCTGGGCATCCAGCTGTAGCAAGGCTTCTCTTTAATGATGTAGTTGACTTCATGGTGTTTGGCGTGCCAACCCTTGGTATATATATATATATATATATATATATATATATATATATATATATATATATATATATATATATATATATATATATATATATATATATATATATATATATATATATATATATATATATATATATATATATATATATATATATATATATTTTTTTTTTTTTTATTATTATCACACTGGCCGATTCCCACCAAGGCAGGGTGGCCCGAGAAAGAAAAACTTTCACCATCATTCACTCCATCACTGTCTTGCCAGAAGGGTGCTTTACACTACAGTTTTTAAACTGCAACATTAACACCCCTCCTTCAGAGTGCAGGCACTGTACTTCCCATCTCCAGGACTCAAGTCCGGCCTGCCGGTTTCCCTGAATCCCTTCATAAATGTTACTTTGCTCACACTCCAACAGCACGTCAAGTATTAAAAACCATTTGTCTCCATTCACTCCTATCAAACACGCTCACGCATGCCTGCTGGAAGTCCAAGCCCCTCGCACACAAAACCTCCTTTACCCTCTCCCTCCAACCCTTCCTAGGCCGACCCCTACCCCGCCTTCCTTCCACAACAGACTGATACACTCTTGAAGTCATTCTGTTTCGCTCCATTCTCTCTACATGTCCGAACCACCTCAACAACCCTTCCTCAGCCCTCTGGACAACAGTTTTGGTAATCCCGCACCTCCTCCTAACTTCCAAACTACGAATTCTCTGCATTATATTCACACCACACATTGCCCTCAGACATGACATCTCCACTGCCTCCAGCCTTCTCCTCGCTGCAACATTCATCACCCACGCTTCACACCCATATAAGAGCGTTGGTAAAACTATACTCTCATACATTCCCCTCTTTGCCTCCAAGGACAAAGTTCTTTGTCTCCACAGACTCCTAAGTGCACCACTCACTCTTTTTCCCTCATCAATTCTATGATTCACCTCATCTTTCATAGACCCATCCGCTGACACGTCCACTCCCAAATATCTGAATACGTTCACCTCCTCCATACTCTCTCCCTCCAATCTGATATTCAATCTTTCATCACCTAATCTTTTTGTTATCCTCATAACTTTACTCTTTCCTGTATTCACCTTTAATTTTCTTCTTTTGCACACCCTACCAAATTCATCCACCAATCTCTGCAGCTTCTCTTCAGAATCTCCCAAGAGCACAGTATCATCAGCAAAGAGCAGCTGTGACAACTCCCACTTTGTGTGTGATTCTTTATCTTTTAACTCCACGCCTCTTGCCAAGACCCTCGCATTTACTTCTCTTACAACCCCATCTATAAATATATTAAACAACCACGGTGACATCACACATCCTTGTCTAAGGCCTACTTTTACTGGGAAAAAATTTCCCTCTTTCCTACATACTCTAACTTGAGCCTCACTATCCTCGTAAAAACTCTTCACTGCTTTCAGTAACCTACCTCCTACACCATACACTTGCAACATCTGCCACATTGCCCCCCTATCCACCCTGTCATACGCCTTTTCCAAATCCATAAATGCCACAAAGACCTCTTTAGCCTTATCTAAATACTGTTCACTTATATGTTTCACTGTAAACACCTGGTCCACACACCCCCTACCTTTCCTAAAGCCTCCTTGTTCATCTGCTATCCTATTCTCCGTCTTACTCTTAATTCTTTCAATTATAACTCTACCATACACTTTACCAGGTACACTCAACAGACTTATCCCCCTATAATTTTTGCACTCTCTTTTATCCCCTTTGCCTTTATACAAAGGAACTATGCATGCTCTCTGCCAATCCCTAGGTACCTTACCCTCTCCCATACATTTATTAAATAATTGCACCAACCACTCCAAAACTATATCCCCACCTGCTTTTAACATTTCTATCTTTATCCCATCAATCCCGGCTGCCTTACCCCCTTTCATTTTACCTACTGCCTCACGAACTTCCCCCACACTCACAACTGGCTCTTCCTCACTCCTACAAGATGTTATTCCTCCTTGCCCTATACACGAAATCACAGCTTCCCTATCTTCATCAACATTTAACAATTCCTCAAAATATTCCCTCCATCTTCCCAATACCTCTAACTCTCCATTTAATAACTCTCCTCTCCTATTTTTAACTGACAAATCCATTTGTTCTCTAGGCTTTCTTAACTTGTTAATCTCACTCCAAAACTTTTTCTTATTTTCAACAAAATTTGTTGATAACATCTCACCCACTCTCTCATTTGCTCTCTTTTTACATTGCTTCACCACTCTCTTAACCTCTCTCTTTTTCTCCTTATACTCTTCCCTCCTTGCATCACTTCTACTTTGTAAAAACTTCTCATATGCTAACTTTTTCTCCCTTACTACTCTCTTTACATCATCATTCCACCAATCACTCCTCTTCCCTCCTGCACCCACTTTCCTGTAACCACAAACTTCTGCTGAACACTCTAACACTACATTTTTAAACCTACCCCATACCTCTTCGACCCCATTGCCTATGCTCTCATTAGCCCATCTATCCTCCAATAGCTGTTTATATCTTACCCTAACTGCCTCCTCTTTTAGTTTATAAACCTTCACCTCTCTCTTCCCTGATGCTTCTATTCTCCTTGTATCCCATCTACCTTTTACTCTCAGTGTAGCTACAACTAGAAAGTGATCTGATATATCTGTGGCCCCTCTATAAACATGTACATCCTGAAGTCTACTCAACAGTCTTTTATCTACCAATACATAATCCAACAAACTACTGTCATTTCGCCCTACATCATATCGTGTATACTTATTTATCCTCTTTTTCTTAAAATATGTATTACCTATAACTAAACCCCTTTCTATACAAAGTTCAATCAAAGGGCTCCCATTATCATTTACACCTGGCACCCCAAACTTACCTACCACACCCTCTCTAAAAGTTTCTCCTACTTTAGCATTCAGGTCCCCTACCACAATTACTCTCTCACTTGGTTCAAAGGCTCCTATACATTCACTTAACATCTCCCAAAATCTCTCTCTCTCCTCTGCATTTCTCTCTTCTCCAGGTGCATACACGCTTATTATGATCCACTTCTCGCATCCAACCTTTACTTTAATCCACATAATTCTTGAATTTACACATTCATATTCTCTTTTCTCCTTCCATAACTGATCATTTAACATTACTGCTACCCCTTCCTTTGCTCTAACTCTCTCAGATACTCCAGATTTAATTCCATTTATTTCCCCCCACTGAAACTCTCCTACCCCCTTCAGCTTTGTTTCGCTTAGAGCCAGGACATCCAACTTCTTTTCATTCATAACATCAGCAATCATCTCTTTCTTGTCATCCGCACTACATCCACGCACATTTAAGCATCCCAGTTTTATAAAGTTTTTCTTCTTCTCTTTTTTAGTAAATGTATACAGGAGAAGGGGTTACTAGCCCATTGCTCCCGGCATTTTAGTCGCCTCATACGACACGCATGGCTTACGGAGGAAAGATTCTTTTCCACTTCCCCATGGACAATAGAAGAAATAAAAAAGAACAAGAGCTATTTAGAAAAAGGAGAAAAACCTAGATGTATGTATATATATATATATGCATGTGCGTGTCTGTGAAGTGTGACCAAAGTGTAAGTAGGAGTAGCAAGATATCCCTGTTATCTAGCGTGTTTATGAGACAGAAAAAGAAACCAGCAATCCTACCATCATGCAAAACAGTTACAGGTTTTTGTTTCACAGTCATCTGGCAGGACAGTAGTACTTCCCTGGGTGGTTGCTGTCTACCAACCTACTACCTATATATATATATATATATATATATATATTTATATATTTTAACAAGACAAAATACATAGATAACAACTCAGAGCTAAATCTCGAATACTTCGTTCAGCTCCCCGGCGGTGGGCCGCGTGCCCAGAATGCTGCAGGCATATATTTATATGATACAAAGCAACCATTCTGAAAAAATTACTGTGATGGGTACGTTGTAACTTACCCATCACAGTCATTTATTGCAATCCTTTACTCGTTATATGGTTAGCCTGTTATTCTGCAGCATAATTGTGCAAATATATATGTGCAAACAACATAGTTGACACATTCTTTTCATCTTAACCATTTTTCTTTATCGTCTGGCACTAAGGTATTCCACTCTTAAGCAATAATTGCAAACAAATTGCTTCAAATTCCCCATTACTAATTGTTTCTATTTCAGTAGAGTATTTTTTCACTTCTGCATTTTTTTCGTGTTCTGAGACATCAGTCTGACTACCCAGCTTTACAATTTTTTTTTAACCATCTACTCAAAGTGGCCAATTTTGGGGGAAGAGGGGGTGGGAGACGGGAAAAGAAGATAGCGAAATATTGCTGTTACTTTAAGAGGTCAGGTATCTGAGGTATTCTTTCACAGAGTTTTCCCGGGGTAGTCCTGTCTCCACCATCTGCCAGGTCAACAGGTGCCACAGTCACATTGGTTTCTTCTGGTGGTGCCTCTGACATGGCTGAGTAACGGATGAGCCAGTAAGTCGTGTGTTGTTTGCTCCGCCACAGCTTCCAGTGTGGTCACAATGACAAAGGGCAAACTAGATAAAAAATATGGGACGAAAGAAAAATGAGATAAAATGAAGCGAATGTAGAATTGTTGTGGTTGAATGATGTTGGAAAGAGAGAAGCCGTCATTAATGCTAAAAAAATTACTTTAAAAACAATTTGCTTTAGAAAGGCGAAACCTACACTGTCACCACCAGCATCAACACCACCACCAGCATCACCACCACCACCATCACCACCACTATCACCACCACCATCACCACAGCCACCACCAGTTAAAGCTTCAAAGAGAATTATTGTATTTTTCCCTTTTCATTCCTATTCTTCACATTTTGTCTCGCAATGTTTACTTTGTGTCTGAGTCTCTTGATGAGTCTCCTCCTTTGTGGGTCCTGTGAAACCCAGGTTCTTTGTGGGACCTGTGAAACCCAGGTTCTTTGTGGTTCCTGTGAAACCCAGGTTCTTTGTGAGACTTGTGAAGCCCAGGTTCTTTGTGGGTCTTGCGAGACCCAGGGTCTCCTGTGGGTTTGTGAAACCTGGGTTGTTCGTGAGTCTTGTTAGACTTAGGTCTTGTGTGAGACCTGTGAGACCCATGTCCTGTGTGATCCTGAGAGGCTAAATCTTTTAAGAGTGACTTCGTGAACTACGTCCATTATGGGGCGTGGAAGACCCGCGTCCTTAGTGAGAGAAACAGAATCTTTAGTGGAAGAGAAACTGAATCTTTTTGGGAGAACGCATCTTTTGTGGGAGAACACATCTTTTGTGCTAGAACACATCTTTTGTGGGAGAACACATCTTTTGTGGAAGAACACATCTTTTGTGGGAGAATACATCTTTTGTGGAATAATATATCTTTTGTGGGGGAATACATCTTTTGTGGGGGAATACATCTTTTGTGGAGAACACATCTTTTGTGAGAGTAATATGGTTAAATTTCCACAACAGACTCAGTTTCGTCCTTGTGAACAATGACGGTTCTCACCTACAACCACTGCTCGCTTACTCTCAAACAGAAAAACCTCCCACTTCACCCTTTCCATCATTCATCCATCCGTTCGTCCTTCCTTTCTTCTTTCCTTCTTCCATTTCTTCCCTCTGTCATTCTCTTTCTTACACACATGCCCAATCTCTTATGGACCCTCCGACGTAATGTGAGACCACTAACAGCCTGCAACACTAGAACGGAGCCCACATCGTATCAAACATGGACAGTAGCTTTACAAAATCCAAAGGTTTGCAACAGGATAAGTCTGGGAGGTGAGCGGTGTGTACTAAAACTGTATAAGAGGTGGAACGATGGAATTCGAAGAATTATATCCTCACGATTCTCAGAAAATCCGCTCTTAGGTGAGGAACCTTATGACAACGTTTCGGTCAGGCCTAGATCATTGTTAAGTCAGAGTAATCCAGGATGGACAGAAACATCTCTTTACTGGTAATTAGTTGTAAACTGCTTCAGCCAGGATACTGTGACAACCACGCTGCGCCTGGATTATAATAGGTAACCAGGTTTGATCTGTAGACAGGGAGGGTCGCTCTTCACCAGCATCAGTGGTAAGAAGACACAAATAGCAACTTAGAGGGCAAGTGGGGATACATCTAAGGCAAATGTTATGTTTGACTTTATATACTTAAATAGCGCGTGATGAAAGACTGGTTTAGGTTATGTTAGGTTAGGTTAAAATTTATTAACCATATTCGACTGTATCATAGATTAACTGCAATAAGTGCTGTTATGTTTTAATATCACAGTCACTTTGTTGATAGTTTTAAGTCACAGTAAAATGCTAATATTTGCTTATGATGATCCGCTGACGAGGGGCACGCTGGTTGGTATACTAGGAGTGAGGGTAAACACCAGGAAATATGGAGGCTAGAAATGAGCCACAAGGTCCCTAAGAAATATACTTGTCTCAGGGAGATAAAGAAATTTCCTGGCTGTGGGAGTTCTCCTTTAAGCTAAATGGCTTCTAATATTAACTATTATTATATTTATATTATTATTATTATTATTATTACTATTATTATTATTATTATTATTATTATTATTATTATTATTATTATTTAATTACAATTGAATTAATTTGCACATGATTGTACGTTACCGTAAACAAATACAGTATACAGCCATCTGGACGTTTCTCATTTGCTTACTGTTGAAAAAACTTTGAATTTCCATTTTTACATTTTCATGGAAAGAAAAAACAAAGGGTGAGAAGATTTCTTGGTATCAGCAATTAGAACAAACAAGAGCACAACGTTGAATTAATAGAAAACCGGTGCAGAAAGAATGTTCGCATATAATTATTTACAGAGAGAGTAATGGTTAGTTGAAATGGAATCCAGGAGGATGTTGTTTGTTGCTGCTTAATGGAAACCTAAGCTGCCTATATGGTTACATTAATCACAGACACCGGAACACCACGAGCATAGTTTTGCGAGTGTTTCAGAGTACTGACACCGGAACACCTTGGGCGTAGCTCTGATCCTACAACTACGAATGCGAGAGATGGAACACCGCATGTATAGCAACGCTCCTGTATCTGCAAGTTCGTAACTGTATATAGGTAACAAGTCCGTCTCGTTCTGGAGTTTCCACGTCTGCTGGATATTATTCACATGTTGTGAATTATGACATAATTCATCAACATTTCCTTACTGCATCACCCCGGTACGGGTAGGGAGAGACGAAGGGATGGAGTAACGGAGGGAAGAAAGGAATAGAGGGAGAAAAGAGGAGGGAGTAAGAAAAATGGAAGAAAACAGTGAGTAATAGACCAAGGAAAAGGATGGAGGGGGGGGATAATAAAGTGAGGAAAGTAATGAAGGACGGAGAAAGATAAGAGGAGGGGAATAATGGAGCGAGGAAAGGAAGAATGGAGCAATGGAAAGAGGAAAAAGGAGGGAGGAATAAGTGAAGACAACACAGCTTGTATCTAGACTCATTATTTCCCATAATGAACAAGATGTCCGTCTGTATAAATAACAACTCTGCAAGAGTTTAATAAAATGCAAAACCAGTTGTAAAAAAAAAAAAAAGTCGAGGCTACAAGCTAATTTCTGAACAAGAGAATATTAAATTATTTTCTCCAAGACAATATTTACACTTCTAGGAAACGCAACGACTGATATTATCACAACATTTGGAGTTAGATCAGTATTTTAACTTACGTTTTTATTTTATAAGGAAAATAATTTATTTTTCGATATTTGAATTACAAGCTCAGGGCTGATATTCATTCTTATATTTATATATTATTATCATTCATAGGGATCCATGGGGATCAGACAGTGTCTGAGAAATGGGAAGTAATCACGTTTGATCTAGTGACAGGGAGGGCAGCTCCAGTTACTTGTACTAATGTATGAAGTATAAATTTACGGATGGCCTGAAACGAGTTGAATTAAGTAAAAGGACACAAGTGCAACTAATGTGACATTTATTGTGGCAACGTTTCGCTCTCCAGGAGCTTTATCAAGCCATTACAAACAATACGCAGACACAGAGGGTATATAAAGGCTCAGAGTGAGGTGTAATACTAGTGAGGTACCATTTCGATGTTCACTAGTGGTAGTGGTAGTAGTAGTAGTAGTAGTAGTAGTAGTGGTGGTAGTGACAAAAGTATTACAATATGGTAAAGCAATTAATTCGTACATGAGTAAAAGGATATAAAAGCTATTACTTGGGTAACATAAAAATAGGTTGGACAAATATAGAGTGGAAAGAGGCAGCTTGTTTCAGTGTTCACTCTCTGTAATGTGCTTTGTGTAGTATAACAGGAGAGACTATGTCTCTCCTGTTATACTCCTGTTATACTATGTCTATAGTCTCTCCTGTTATACTACACAAAGCACATTAAAGAGAGTGAACACTGAAACAAGCTGCCTCTTTCCACTCTATATTTGTCCAACCTATTTTTATGTTACCCAAGTAATAGCTTTTATATCCTTTTACTCATGTACGAATTAATTGCTCTACCATATTGTATTACTTTTGTCACTACCACTACTACTACTACTACTACTACTACTACTACTACCACTACCACTAGTGAACATCGAAATGGTACCTCACTAGTACTGCACCTCACTCTGAGCCTTTATATACCCTCTGTGTCCGCGTATTGTTTGTAATGGCTTGATAAAGCTCCTGGAGAGCGAAACGTTGCCACAATAAATGTCACATTAGTTGCACTTGTGTCCTTTTACTTTACATATTGTCGGTAATTCTACCAACTTTATTACGAGTTGAATTAAAATTGAATTAAATATAATGGTTGGAAAATAACCTACACTCAACCAAACCGAGAACCAACTGGGGACAGTTGTGTACATTTCTAAGCAAATCAAAACATTCATGGATTGCAGTTCTCGGAACAAACCACAATGATACTGACATCTCACGTTTCACCTTGTGAGCTCCAACATCAATAACAGGAATGTTAAGATTGATAAATTAGACACATGTGCAACTCTTGGGTATCTTTATTGAGGAAACGTTTCGCCACACAGTGGCTTCATCAGTCCATACAAAGGAGAATATTGAAGAACAGGAGGAGAATGAGGTAATCAGTCCCTCAACCTTGAGTCGATGTGGTCAGTCCATCAATCTTGAATAGAATACGGCATACGTGCGGAGAAGGAGATTATAAACCGTTGGTAGGAGAGGTGCAGCAGTCATAGGTCGTGTCACATTCTCCTCCTGTTCTTCAAGATTCTCCTTTGTATGGACTGATGAAGCCACTGTGTGGCGAAACGTTTCCTCAATAAAGATACCCAAGAGTTGCACATGTGTCTAATTTATCAACATGTCGGTTCTCTGAACCATTCATCTACAAACCTGTCAGACACTGCAACTTCTTGGGATCTTAATACTTGGGAATTCTTCGCTTGCCTAATTCTTGGGCACGACCTACTTCCACATTGAACCAATGTGACACCACCTATGACTGCCGCACCTCTCCTACCAACGGTTTGTAAGCTCCTTCTCCGCACGTATGCCGTATTCTATTCAAGATTGATGGACTGACCACATCGACTCAAGGTTGAGGGACTGATTACCTCATTCTCCTCCTGTTCTTCAAGATTCTCCTTTGTATAGACTGATGAAGCCACTGTGTGGCGAAACGTTTCCTCAATAAAGATACCCAAGAGTTGCACATGTATCTAATTTATCAACATGTCGGTTCTCTGAACCATTCATCTACAAATCTGTTAAGATTATTAGACGAAAACTCGGGCAACCACTATGTTTCGTTGGTGACGATCAAAATTACAACTTTTGTTGTGGAAGCTCTCCATTCCCCCCTTATACATATTCTGTTTATCCTAGGGTTAGAGGGACTTGTTGGCTGGTCACATCTATGTAAAGAAGGATGATTGTGGATACCAAGGAGGTGCTGTTTGAACGTCCGGTGAAACACGTTACTCTGATACTGGATATAGTTTTGGTAAAAGGACACATGTGCAACTAATGCGACATTTTATTGTGGCATTAGCTGCACATCTGTCCCTTTACCTAACACATTTTTGGCAATTCTACCAACATTATTACGGGAGATAAGTTGTCCTCAACCGTTAGACGCACTGGAGTGCTGTTAATAGATGTGAAACTTGCAGGTACTTGTGAAGTAGACAGCAAGTCACCGTAAGTCAAGGCTGAAGTCCCTTGCAGCCTGCTGTTAACTACGGTACCCTGTGGCCTGATGGCAAAAGCTCTCTCTTCACACGATGAGGGGTCCGGGTTCGATTCCCGGCGAAGGGGTGGAAACATCGGACGTGTTTCCTTACACCGGTTGTCCATGTTCACCCATCAGTAAAATGGGTACCTGAGTGTTAGTCGACTAGTGTGGGTCGCATCCTGGGATAAAATACGATATAGTAGTATAGTAGTATATCATTGATGTCAGCTAGGCCTTGTATACTTTGTACATGTTCTTGTAGTAAGTAAAGATACACTATATTTTACGAGAAGTGATATAAGAAGGGCAGAGTATATGGAGAGTAAAAGAAAGGTGAAGAAAGTGGTGAGAGAGTGCAAAAAGAGAGTAAATGATAGTGTGGGAGAGGCACTGTCAAGAAATTTTGCTGAGAATATATGTTTTCACGGGAAGCGCTGAACACGAAAGGTTAAACATAGTCTGAGAAGTGGTAGCTGATCAGGTTCGATCCATGAAATGCAGGCTAACTCTGATTTCTACTACTGAACTACCGGCCATGTTGGTGACACGACAGTTTATTCTGTCGTGTCAAGATCATGGAAAGGTAGTCTGGTTAAGGTCATGGTAAGGTATCCTGGTCAACATCGTGGTAAGGTAGCCTGGTCAACATTATGGTAAGATAACCTGGTCAACAGCATGGTAAGGTAGCCTGGTCAACATGTTGGTAAGGTAGCCTGGTCAACATGATGGTAAGGTAGCCTGGTCAACATGATGGTAAGGTAGCCTGGTCAGTATCATGGTAAGATAACTTGGTCAACATGATGGTAAGGTAGCCTGGTCAGCATCATGGTAAGGTAGCCTGGTCAGCATCATGGTAAGATAACTTGGTCAACATGTTGGTAAGGTAGCCTGGTCAACATGATGGTAAGTTAGCCTGGTCAGCATCATGGTAAGGTAGCCTGGTCAACATCATGGTAAGATAACTTGGTCAACAGCATGGTAAGGTAACCTGGTCAGCATCATGGTAAGATAGCCTGGTCAGCATCATCGTAAGGTAGCTTGGTCAACATCATGGTAAGGTAGCCTGGTCAACATGATGGTAAGGTAGCCTGGTCAACATGATGGTAAGGTAGCCTTGTTAGCACCGTGTTAAGGTAGCCTGGTCAACATCATGGTAAGATAACCTGGTCAACAGCATGGTAAGGTAACCTGGTCAACATGTTGGTAAGGTAGCCTGGTCAACATGATGGTAAGGTAGCCTGGTCAACATGATGGTAAGGTAGCCTGGTCAGCATCATGGTAAGATAACTTGGTCAACATGATGGTAAGGTAGCCTGGTCAGCATCATGGTAAGGTAGCCTGGTCAGCATCATGGTAAGATAACTTGGTCAACATGTTGGTAAGGTAGCCTGGTCAACATGATGGTAAGGTAGCCTGGTCAGCATCATGGTAAGATAACTTGGTCAACATGATGGTAAGGTAGCCTGGTCAGCATCATGGTAAGGTAGCCTGGTCAACATCATGGTAAGATAACTTGGTCAACAGCATGGTAAGGTAGCCTGATCAACATGATGGTAAGGTAGCCTGGTCAACATGATGGTAAGGTAACCTGGTCAGCATCATGGTAAGATAGCCTGGTCAGCATCATCGTAAGGTAGCCTGGTCAACATGATGGTAAGGTAACCTGGTCAGCATCATGGTAAGATAGCCTGGTCAACATCATCGTAAGGTAGCCTGGTCAGCATCATCGTAAGGTAGCCTGGTCAACATGATGGTAAGGAAGCCTTGTTAGCACCATGTTAAGGTAGCCTGGTCAACATCATGGTAAGATAGCCTGGTCAGCATCAAAGACAGCATAAGTCTGGGAGCGCACTAACCCTGGCCAGGGAGGAACTCTGACATCTCGAGTAGGCGGCACAGTAATGAGCAGTATATTCATGGCAGTGAACCAAGCTCCACCTTTGTCGTTGAACTGAAGTTACAAGAGCCCACAATACAAGTGTCACTATACGCCATCAGTCATGATTACGTTAATCTCCGAAATGAAGATTAAAATAACCTGCTGTTTTTTTGGTATGTATATATATATATATATATATATATATATATATATATATATATATATATATATATATATATAATATCCTTTGTTCATGGTTATATATATTTGTAATTTCTTTCTGCATTCTGATTTTTCATTTATATAGTTTTTATTTTAGAACACTGTCAATTATTATTACAATAACGGACATCAAATTCTTAGAGTTCATTTATAAAGTCATCAGAATATTTACACTAATGCCAAGTGTATATTATTAGTATTTATGCCTAGCGTATGTTAATATTTATGCCCAGTGTACATTATTTATATTTGTCTAGTGTATATTATATACATTTATACCTAATGCATATAATTTATATTTATGCCTGTACATATATATGTATTTATGCTTAGTATACAAATAGCCCGCACGTAGAGGAGAGGAGCTTACGACGACGTTTCGGTCCGACTTGGACCATTTACAAAGTCACACTCACAAAGTCACAATGTGACTTTGTAAATGGTCCAAGTCGGACCGAAACGTCATCGTAAGCTCCTCTCTTATATGTGCGGGTTATTTGTGTATTGTTCCAGTCACGGTATTATAATTTTTTTTTGCCATAAACCCGTTAATTGTGTTGCAATAAACCCAACAAGTGTTGCCATAAACCCATCGAGTGTGTTGCTATAAACCCATTAATTTTATGTTTACCAGAATGTTTGACTCAGTGGTATCTGTATGGGGATACTCTTCCCTCGGGGTAATTATAATAATTAGCTCAAGGAGAAATTAATATATAAAATAGTTAAATACGTCTGGTTTAAGTCATTACTGCCAGGTTACACATACTTAAGCGAATTTTATCTTTTTATAACTAACATTCCCTCTGAGGAGTTAGCTGACAGCCAGTCGTTTGTGGGCAACAAGTGGGGAAAACTTATCTGCTCAAGAACAAATTAAAACCTTCAGCATTTAAGGTGTTTTGTACCTCAGTTTTGATGAAACAGAAGCAGTAGCAGGAAGATGGACCATTACGTACTGGAGTGAGATGAGTTACAGCAGTTAAGGACATCGTCATAGGAGGGCAGGACCCACTATTGGAAGTAGGTCATGACCAAGATTTAGACATAATTTAGCAAATTGGTTGTAGAAGATATCCTCTGTCCCAACATTTGATGATACTGCTGTGTTAGACAAGAATTACATTATTAGTATTCAATATTGATAAGTTGATGAATTAGACTCATGTGCAACGCCAGGGTATCTTTTTGGCCTTTGCAGTTCAATACACAGATTATATATGGAAGACAGTGGAAGATGAGGTCATCAGTCCCTCAACCTTGAAGAAGGTGGAAGATGAGGTAATCAGTCTCTCAGCCTTGAAGAAGTGTTCAGTACCTTAGTCTTGACTCTGAAACAGTCTTCCACTGTCCTCCGTATGCAGTCTTTGTATTGAACTGATTAAGCCACTGGTTGGCGAAATGTTTAACATGTCTTACCCATCAGAGAGCCTGTAATTAGAAGGTCAGTTGTCCTATCAGAGCCGATAATTGGAAGGTGAGTTGTCCTGTCAGAGAGCAGCGGCCACAGATTCCTGTAAGAAGAGAGTAATACTCAGCAACATTACGTCCCGTCTCTTCTGCCTCGCGAAGTCAGCACAGAGCATTTAACTCGAGACAAAGGGAGCATATATGGAAATTTCAAGTGGCAAACGAGTCACAGAAACGTAAGGAAGTATTTGGTCATGTCTTAGTAGTGAAGAAGAATGATCTTGACAAAGGCAGATCACGTACACAATATTAGGAGTATGTTTGATAGAAATAACATAGCTAGGAAATTTGAGTAATTGTTCGTGAGTCATGGAAAGGCAGGACCAGGAGCTGAGGATCGACACCCACAAACACTGCCAGGTGAGTACAGATCATCCAACAACGACTACCACTAAAAGTATTCAAACACAACGCCAAAATCTTTTTCGTTTTGCAGAGGCAAAATAAATTCCTAAATTCTGCCATTGCTTGCTGCAGGAACAAATACTCCCGACTCATAAAGAATGTTTAACTCCTAATTTATGCTTTAAACTTTAAGCTTTATTACATCGAAGCCTTAATTCGAGTTATTGACTTTCCTTGCATTTCGAACAATTTTTCCTGTTTGAGTATATTTAACCAGCTCAGCATCTAAAAGGCTTGAATGGGTTTTTTGCAGTCATCGTTTCTTTAGGAGAGCATTATAATGCTTTGAGTCATTCTTCATATGGTTTGTTTCTGAGTGACTATACAAGCTAATTTACTCCTCTCTGTACCCCCTCCAGTCTATCATCGTATTTTAAGTAACAGAGGGAAAACCTGGCAACATTTTAAAGATACACTCTGATAAAAATGATAGTTTCAATATTGTTTCTAGTGTTTACACTCAAAATATCTTACTTTAAATTCAAGCATACATTTGGCTCAGTTGCTTCCTGATAAACATTATTTCGTAAACCTGAAGTCGTTGTTTATTACTCCAAGCCTTTTTATTTTTTTTTATTTTTTGTCTCGTTTCATTTGTTTCCGATCATTGTATTCATATTCATTAGATCTCCGCGTACTTCAAGCATCGATACATTGAAACACATTGTTTATAGCATCTTGGATTAATGGTTTCAGTGTGATCTCATAAGTTTCAGTTGTCTATAGAAAAGAATTGAATAAATTCCTTGAGTCTCTCTTCATGCTGTTTATGTTTTAATGAAAGTTGTAGCGTCATCGTTCATCTCTGATCCTCTCCAGTTTGTAGCGTCATCGTTCTTCTCTGATCCTCTCCAGTTTGTAGCGTCATCGTTCTTCTCTGATCCTCTCTAGTTTGTAGCGTCATCGTTCTTCTCTTATCCTCTCCAGTTTGTAGCGTCATCGTTCTTCTCTGATCCTCTCTAGTTTGTAGCGTCATCGTTCTTCTCTTATCCTCTCCAGTTTGTAGCGTCATCGTTCTTCTCTGATCCTCTCCAGTTTGTAGCGTCATCGTTCTTCTCTTATCCTCTCCAGTTTGTAGCATCATCGTTCTTCTCTTATCCTCTCCAGTTTGTAGCGTCATCGTTCTTCTCTTATCCTCTCCAGTTTGTAGCGTCATCGTTCTTCTCTTATCCTCTCCAGTTTGTAGCGTCATCGTTCTTCTCTTATCCTCTCCAGTTTGTAGCGTCATCGTTCTTCTCTGATCCTCTCCAGTTTGTAGCGTCATCGTTCTTCTCTGATCCTCTCCAGTTTGTAGCGTCATCGTTCTTCTCTTATCCTCTCCAGTTTGTAGCGTCATCGTTCTTCACTAAACCTCTCCAGTTTGTTTTTGGCTTTTATTTAATTTGGTGACTAAATCTGTATAGCTGAGTCAAGGTCTGACAAGCGCACTGCACAGTGACAGTAACGTTTCTGGTGTTTTCTGCTCGAAATTTCTAGGAAAAATGCATCGTTGGTAGAGTATGACCTCGTTGGGGGGAGATGAGGCATTCTTCTTGTCCTTTGTGAAACTATGTTACGTGAGTTTTGACACATTTTAGGACTGTATATCTGGAGATACTCCAAGGGATCTATGTCCAGAGTTTATCTTTCAATCTTCAATCTCAGACTGGTATGTGCACAATGTCACAGTTTGGATCTGAAAGTTGCTGAACTAAGTGTGTGGCATTTTTGGATGACAAGCAACTGTTCCCAGTTAGATCGGGTTTTGTATTCCTTACGGCTGCTTTGTACTGTTTATTGCTGTTTGGAGAACTGGTCACTTCACTGTACTTAATGCCTCTCTAATGTTCAAAGTTAGCTTATTTGGGAACTTGTTAGTTTTGTCAGTCACATTCCACGCTATTCACGTACATATGTTACCTATCGTAATACTATTAAGTACTTTATATATAAAGTAACGTGCCAGACAGGGCAGATTAAAGTTATGGTAAATTATGTAAAGATATAAGATATATGTTAATATTATTTTAGTTCAGTTTATGTACTGAAAAGCGTGCAGAAAACTAATTCCAGTCACTTGATTATATCTGATTTAACTTGATAATAAATTACTGACACTAGATATCCTTTTATGATAATGATATGAAACTTAATATTTTTTTCTTCGCCTTGATGTAGCCATAAACCTATTTAAAAAGGCACTTAAGGTAGGCTTGACATGTTCCATATTATAGTTGCTGATTCTGCATTACATAACTGAAACAAGCTATACACAGACTGGATACTGCAAGGGTATCAATGGGTGGGAAGTGAAGTGCCTGCTGTCTGATGGAGGGTCTGGAGTGTTGCAGTTCGGAGGGTCATCTGAACTGTGAGGTGGACGCCCTTCTGACACGAGAGGGAATGAATGAGTGACAGTGAAAGTGAGTTCTTCTCTGTCCGGTCACCCTGTCTCTGTGAGAGACGGCAGGAGTTTTGTGTGTGTACTGTATACACAAACATACACATAATGTATATATATATATATATATATATATATATATATATATATATATATATATATATATATATATATATATGTCGGCAATGGGAACGCGACTCGACCCTAAGACCCTCCGTATTGCAGTGGCTCTGCGCCTTGCTGCCCCAATTAACACAGAATATATGTGTATTTGCGGCGAAGTGCAAGCAGACCAATACGGTCTACATGGTCTTAACTGTTCCAAAACCAAGGGCTGGCATGCAAGACACAATGAGGTCAACGACATCATTAAGAGAACCCTTGCTACAGCTGGATGCCCTGCCGAGAGGGAGCCCCGATCACTAGCAGCCAACAATACCCACAACCCAGCAAACCGCCCCGACGGGATCACCATCTATCCTTGGAAGAATGGCAAGCTCTTAGCATGGGACTATACCTGTGTGTCCACACTGGCTGACACCTATATCCATCACAGTGTGGGGCGACAGGGAGGAGCTGCTGACCACAGGGAGGAGTACAAGATCAGCAAGTACAGGGACATTAGCCAACAGTATCAATTTGTCCCAGTGGGATCAGAGACCTTGGGATCATGGGGAAAAAATGCCACACGTTTCCTTAAAGAATTGGGTTCCAGACTCATTGACACCACCAGGGACCCAAGGGCAGCCACTTTCATGTTCCAGCGCCTCAGCGTGGCCATCCAGAGGGGAAAGGCTTGCTGCATACTTGGCTCGCGTCCAGCCTCGGAGGAGCTGGAGGAAATTCATGATCTTTGATACATTGTGCCATTGTATTCATGTTTATGTTTTTCTGTAAATGTGTTTTGTTTATTAATAAATGTTCACATAGAATATAAAATATATAGGGGGTGGTAGGAGAAGAAAATATTCAAACACCTCCGGGGAGAACCTTAAGTTTTCTCTGAGGTACGTTTATTGTCTTCTCTGAGGATGAGGGTCCCCATTCCAGCTATAGAGGTGGTACTTCCCTATATATTTTTTTCTTAAAAAATATATATTATATATATATATTATATATATATTATATATATATTATATATATTATATATATATTATATATATTATATATATGTATATGTCGTGCCGAATATGTAAAACTGGTCAATTAACAATAACTCATTTAAAATTAAGTCCTTTCGAAAATTTTCTCTTATACGATTAAAGATATAATTTTTTCATTAATGTTAATGTAAAAATTTTTAATTTTGCAACAAAAGAATCTTAGAAAACTTACCTAACCTTATTATAACAAGAGCAATTTATTTTAGCCTAACCCAACTAAATATATTTTAGATTTGTTTACAGTAATTTAATACTAAACAAACACAGTGAAATATATTTTTTTCGTTAGGTTCAGAATGATTTTGGCGAAATTATTGCATACTCAAATTTTCACTTGTCCTATATGGCAAGATGAACGTTGCTATTTAAGCCAAGATCGCAAGTTCTGCCTATTCGGCACGACACACACACACACACACACACACACACACACACACACACACACACACACACACACACACACAACACACATATATATATATATATATATATATATATATATATATATACTTTTTTTTTTTTTTAACAACACTGCACTAGCCAAGGACTCGAACCCATGCTGCTTTGGCCTTCCTCATGGTGGGCGAAAACACGTGGCGCCCTTATCCACTGAACCGTATGGTTCAGTGGATGAAGTGGTACAGTGCATGAGGTGTGAGAGCATATACATATATACACATATATACATTGTATATTTTAACACATAAATTGGTTAGATATATTTGCTTTTTTATTCTCTTTCCCCAAATTATCCCTTTTTTTATCGGTTTAGTTGTCCCGCTTCATATATTCTCCTTTCTTTCTAGTAATCCATTTTCTTTATTTCTCCCCTGTCCTTCCATTTATCTCATTTTCCCTATATTTGAATCTTTTATTTCTGTTCGTCTCTTTTATCTCTATTTCTGCTTTCTTTTCTTTTTCACACTACTCTTTGTCCATATATTTCTTCACCTATACCTCTCTTGCTTTCATCCTCCCTTTGTTTTCCCCCTTTCCTATTTACCTTCCCCTCCTCCTTTTCAATCTTCCTTCTTTCTTCCTTTTCATTCCTGCTGTTGTCCTTCCATCCTTTCACTGTGTTTTCCTCCTGTCTCCCCTCTCTTTCCCTCTAGTGTGTGTTGCCAAAGGATTTTTGTGGTCGAGAGGGAGCTGATGAAGTGTTAATTTCGTTGCTGTCTAGGTAGAAGTTTACAGCGAGAGAGAGAGAGAGAGAGAGAGAGAGAGAGAGAGAGAGAGAGAGAGAGAGAGAGAGAGAGAGAGAGAGAGAGAGAGAGAGAGAGAGAGAGCTGAGAAAGACCAACGTCGGGAGATCTGATTAACAACACACCACCGCTAATGGAGACTCTGCTTTAAGAGACTTCTCCCAGCTCATCCCTGTGGACGGTGAGAGGTCTCAGACCGTCTCAGTTCTCTCAGGTCTCTCAAGTTTACAGGTCCCAGTCCTGACCGAGCATCAATACCAGGTCTTGAACTTGACCTTGGTGCTAGGGCCCGGCCTTCTCTTTTGATATTCATATATATATTTATACGCGCGCGCGCGTATGTGTGTGTGTGTGTGTGTGTGTGTGTGTGTGCCCGCGCGAGCGCCTAGGTAGCAAACCTACTGCTTTTCAGTGAAAAAATATAGCGATACCGACAATATATAACTAAAAAAAGCACATACACCGTCGACTGAAGCAGCAGCTCGTGATGATATTCTTCTTTAATAAATGTCTTGAACTGCATCTTTATCCACGGACCTTCCCTACCCTGGATGCCCTGATTGCTGAACTGCCCTACTCTTGAAACCCTAATAACAACGCTTCCCTACCCTGGATGCCCCGAGAACAGCCCTACTCTCCTTCAGACAAAGAGCAGCGGGCAGGATGCCCGGAACGCCCCATCGCTGCCACCGACATCTAACTCATTGAAAAGTAATGGCACCAAGAGGCTATATTTAGCACTCGTGAATATACAAAGTAGGGTAATTGAGAGAGACTTTACGGCATAATTACTTACAATTAGGCTGAGATATGAGGAGAATTACCCCCTGGTGCTGCAGCTACTTATCTGGCCCAGCTTGAGAAGGTTTAGCTTCATAATAACACGCCACAGTTCACGCACCACAAAGCTATTTTTTGTCTATGTTATTCTCAATAACAAACCCACACTTAAGATCTCTAGACAGTTGGTTCGAGTCTTATCACTGCAATTAAATTATTACACTCATTAATTGAAAATTTTGACCACACTACGATAGTGGTTGTGTTAATTTGTGTTCTGTTGTTATTATTAACGTTCCGGCCATCTCCCACTGAGGTAGGGTGACCCAAGAAAGAAGAAAACGCTTTCAGTGTCACTCATTTAATCACTGTCTTGCCAGAAGGGCGCCGATATCACAGTTCAGATGACCCTCCAATTCTATAGGAATCGTACACTTCCTGGAAGAATAGGAGATTAGAAGGTCTGACCCAACGTAAGAGCAGTTCGAGCTCCTTGTATCAAGAGCCCTTTGCCTTCATCAAGGCTCCCTTTTTAAAGGGGAGTCGTTTTTCTACATATCTTGGTAAACTAAGGTATATTCTCCAGCCATCCTTGTCCTCGCATCCCTTGCCTCTACTTCTGGGCCGACCTCACTCTTTTGTGTTAGGCCCTTCCAGTGAAATGTTGGGTTACAGAGGGTCCAGCTTCTACCATCAAGTGCCCTGAATGATTCTTAGGATTGTTTGAATCTCTCTGTCTCTCTCTCTCTCTCTCTCTCTCTCTCTCTCTCTCTCTCTCTCTCTCTCTCTCTCTCTCAGGCTCCGCTCACAGCCTGGAGAACCTTCCATCTCCTTCCTAGTCTCTCTCTCAGACAAACAGTTGCACCACAGTAAACAATGAACACAATGGATTAAAAATAGAATTTACCTACTAGATTTTGACTATTATTTTAGAAGAATGTCATATCGAGGTCCGTTATTCTGATAATTTACCTTCCAGTCCTATCTGGTCATTCTGTCAGGTTCCTTCTTTCTCTTCTACGTTCTCCTCTCTTCGTGTTCTTCGAATTATCATTTGCTATTCACATAATACTATTTATCATCCGCTCGTGTTACGTTATTTTCCTCAAGGCTCTCAGCGCCAGTCCCTCATCCTGATTCATGTGTTTCAGCGTGTAGGTGGTGAGTCTCGTAGCTAGCAGGCTCAGAATCGAGACTACATTTGGTCATAAAATATCATCTCTTGGTGCATACCCTTCATGCTTGTTGCCGTCGTGTTCCCATTGTGCTTGTGTTGCCTCCTGTCATCTCTCACACCCCTCCAGGTGTCCCCTCTCTGTCACACCTCTCCAGGTGTCCTCTCTCTGTCACACCTCTCCAGGTGTCCCCTCTCTGTCACACCCCTCCAGGTGTCCCCTCTCTGTCACACCCCTCCAGGTGTCCCCTCTCTGTTACACCCCTCCAGGTCTCGATTATCTCTCACACCCCTTCAGGTCTTCCTTATGTTTCTCTCCTCAGTACTGACATCACCACCACCAGTCATCCGCCATCACCACTTCCAGTTCAACTCTCCCAGAACATCCCCACCACCGTACCTCCTCCAGTTCATCTCTCCCACAACACCCTCACTACAATACCCCCTCCAGTTCACCTCTTCCACAACATCCCCACCACAGTACCTCTTCCAGTATACCTCTCCCATAACACCCCCACCACAATACCTCCTCCACTGTACCTCTCCCACTACACCCCCTCCACAATACCCCCTCCAGTTCACCTCTCCAACAATACCCCAACCACAATACTTCCTCCACCTTACCTCTCCCACAACACCCCCTCCAGTTCACCTCTCCCACAACACTGCGACCACAATACTGCCTCCAGTTCCATTCTTCCTTCATTGAGTCTTCTTTATGAGCCAATATTCGCTTAATTTTCGAAAAACTCAGACGTATAATTACCCGACAGATTAATTAATACCTAATTAGAGAAGCATCGGCTCCGATCCCATTTTGATGAGATGAATGGGTCTTGCAGTAATGAATTGGGGCGAGGTATTGACTCAAGCAGCAGTGATTAATACCTGTACCTGGGTGTTGTCCAGGTTATTATTATCTGGAGCAATCGAAGGAGGGGATAGTGTGTGTGTGTGTGTGTGTGTGTGTGGGGAGAGAGAGAGAGAGAGAGAGAGAGAGAGAGAGAGAGAGAGAGAGAGAGAGAGAGAGAGAGAGAGAGAGAGAGAGAGAGAGAGAGAGAGAGAGAGAGAGACAAGGCTGGGTAGACTGCATTTTCTTGGAGTGTAAGAAGGTTTCCAACACAGTTCCTCACAAGAGATTAGTGCAAAAGCTAGAGGAGCAGGCAGGAATGACACTGTTCCTCACAAGAGATTAGTGCAAAAGCTAGAGGAGCAGGCAGGAATGAGAGGAAAGGCACTGCAGTGGATCAGAGAGTACCGGACAGGAAGGAAACAACGAGTGACGGTACGTGACGAGGTGTCAGTGTGGGCGCCTGTGACGAGCGGGGTTCCACAAGTGTCAGTCCTGGGGCCGGTGCTGTTTCTGGTATATGTGAATGACATGACGGAAGGGATAGATTCAGACATGTCCCTGTTTGCTGACGATGTGAAGCTATTGCGGAGAATTCAAGTGAATGAGGATCAGCTGGGACTGCAAAGGGATGTGGATAGGCTGCAGGCCTGGTTCAACAACTGGTTCCTTGAGTTTAACCCCACCAAGTGCAAAGTCATTAAGATTGGGGAAGGTCAAAGAATTCCGCAGACAGAGTATAGGCTGGGGGAAGGGGGCAAAGACTGCAAATCTCACTCAAGGAAAAGGATCTTGAGGCGAGTATAATACCGAGCACATCTCCTGTGGAGCACATCGGCCAAATAACTACTGCAGCATATGGGCGCCTGGCAAACCTAAGAATAGCATTTCGAAACCTAAGTAAGGAATCTTTCACTACTCGGTATACCGTGTACGTCAGGCCGATATTGGAATATGCAAAGGCTTGCAACAAGACTAGTCCCGGAGCTAAGGGGTATGTCCTACGAGGAGAGGTTAAGGGAAATCAACCTGGCAACACTAGAGGACAGGAGAGAGAGAGGGGAGGATCATGATAACGACATATAAAATACTGAAAGGAACTGACAAGGTGGATAGCGACAGAATGTTTCAGAGATGGGACACAGCAACACGGGAACACAACTGGAAATTGAAAACTCATCTGAGTCATAGGGATGTTAGGAAGTATTTCTTCAGACACAGAGTTGTCAGGAAGTGGAACAATCTGGACAGTGATGTAGTGGAGACAGGAGCCATACAACTTTGGCGTTGGATTTTCCAGTGTGGAGGCGACCCGTTACGAGCTCTCTCACTCTCTTCACTTTCACTGTGTCTTTGTAACGTAGACTAATTACTAATGAGCAGAAGAATTCGAACCATTTGGTGACACTTGGTATCCTTCGAGGAAGGCATCAACACTAATGGTAGCACTTCGCCAAGCATTACTCGTTCGGGTTTTGCGCCCGGGCACGTCAGGTACGTAGGTGTGACTGCGGGGTCTGGGTGCTGGTGGTCTGTCTGACTATGATCTTTGTACTCTGACTGTTTTAGTGAGATTGTGTGATCTATCTGTCTTGTGGTATTAATGGAGATCCTATGAGCCTCATTCTTAAATCTACTCCCATACACCCACATTACTCCTTTCATGCTTCACACCACTTCAACACACACTAAGTACTTCTCCCACACTCGACACCACTCCCACACGCAACACTTCTTACACTCGACACCATCCCCACACAATACGTACTTCTTCCACGCTCGACAACACTTCAACACACCGCACTCTTTCAACACCCTACACATTCTCCCTGAGCTGATAACCACGGCCGGGAATCAAAGTAGGACGGAGGGAAAAAATCCAATCTTCTTTTACAGCGTTAGTCTCGAGATGGAGAAATTTGATGTAGTGTTGAACTGCGTTCTGGTCACTTGTAATTATCTTCTGTGTCAGTTTCAATTTACTCGTCTTTCCTAATGGTTTCATGTTCACAACTTTTCTATCGGCTTCAGTGTTCTCACTTTCTCTATCGGTTTCAATCTCCAATAATTCTCTAAGGATGAGAAAGAAACAGGGACGAGGTTTTTCCTCCACTCTATCGAGTGAATCGAGAAAAATAATGCGACGGAGAAGTTTGCTCTGGAGGAGCACCATAAAGAAATAGGTTTATTAACGACACACAAATAGACACAGCGGGGGTGGAAGGGGGCGACCATAGTCTGGACTGATGAGAAATCTCAGTTGTCGTTAGCAACTACGAGGTCACGAGGCAAGTGAATGGGTTTTGCAGTATTAGGTTCTATTGCTTCCTCCTCTGAGTGATTTATCTCTTTTGCGGTTACATATTTAAGACCATCTCATTGTTGCTAGAGAGTTATGCTGGCGGTGTTTCGACTTGAGCATTTAATAGTAAGTCTTCGATTTAACGGACAGAGCTGAAGATTTACACACACACACACACACACACACACACACACACACACACACACACACACACACACACACACACACACACACACACACGCACACACACACACACACACAAACAAGATTACAGTTTCATTAGCAAAACACACAGTTCCGCTACTTTTCCTCTCAGAAGGAATGGTAAACCATTATCTTCCTAACAGGCACTGTATATCCCCTACGGGTTTAGCGCCTCCCCATTAATATAACAAATCACTTTTTGTTGTTAACTCTGCTTTTCTCTAATCACCGAAACATAAAATGTCTTTAAAACATTTTCTGCCTTTCTTTGTAGCTCATTTTAATTAACTTAGTGAGTCGTTTCAATTTCCTTTTTTTCCCCAAGATTCGAACAGCAGAGCAGCGCTGCCTATTCAACTTGTGACGAAACATACGCAACAAACAGTGTAGGTTGTTCTACTCATCAACTAATCTATTTGAAAACAAAAATTCTTCCTTGTTTTCTTGTTCAATGAAAATTCGCGACTTCTGTTTTTCCAGTCGCTAATTCGAAGAAATCTGACACCTATCTTGAATCACAAAATCGTAAGAACATGATTGCACTGGCCTGGAGTTTTACGACTCACTCGCCATGGGTTCAAACTCTACCCGTTCCGTGGTCTGATACCCATCTGCTTACTCGTATCTTCTGAAGAGCATTGCAGTTGTTATATCAACTCTCCATCTGGGTTGATTGGTGAGTGGGAGTCTTTGGACGATTTTGGATGGTTTTCTGTTTTAGTACAGAGATATTGTTGTGTGAAGCGGCCTTTGAGGTAAGGTGGAATTAATGAAGATACATGTGCAACACCTGCCTATCTGGACTCTGAAGACATTTCGCCATCCAGTGATTTTATCAATTCAATACAGAGCTTAATTTTTAAAGACAGTGGAGGATGAGGTTATCAGTCCCAGCCTTGACTGAAGGTGTTCAGTTCATTAGTCCTGGTCAATCTGAATCAGAGACAGGATGGATACAGGAGTGTTTTAGTGCCTCCCTCCCCATGGCTCTGGAACATGGGTGAGTGAATGTGGTTTGATTTGCGTCCCCTGGGCCTTACAACATGTCTGTGAGCACGAGGCTCAGGGTAGGGTATGGGTGATTTGTTGTCACCTTTAGTCTTGCGTGCGTGTGTGTGTGTGTGTGTGTGTGTGTGTGTGTGTGTGTGTGTGTGTGTGTGTGTGTGTGTGTGTATGTGAGAGAGACAGAGAGAGAGAGGCTGGCGATGGGCTACTGGTCGTATTAGTTGGATGTTCCATTACAGAAGCTGAGGTCTCACCTCCGTTCTTCCTTCTGCAAGGAGCTTACCTTTTTCACCTATCAGATCTCGCTGCAAGAACACCTTCCCATAATGTATACAGACGTGCAAACCCAGTCATTGCTAATCTTGCATTCAGTAGACTACGATAATAATGATAATGTGTCAAGGTCCCAGAGAGATAGAGAGAGTGAGAGAGAGAGAGAGAGAGAGAGAGAGAGAGAGAGAGAGAGAGAGAGAGAGAGAGAGAGAGAGAGAGAGAGAGAGAGAGAGAGAGAGAGAGAGAGAGAGAGAGAGAGAGAGAGAGAGAAAGCGAGAGAGAGAAAGCGAGAGAGAGAGAGAGAGGCAGTGACTTCACTTTCCACACGGACCTCTTCCTGAGTCATAAATCCATAAGCCCAGCCGATTAAAATCGTGCAGTATACTACGGATTTTTGAGAGACGCAAACTATGAATTCTCTGGCGGAGTCGCAAGCCTTCCCGGGGCACCTTAAGTGCGATCATAATTTGGTTTGGAGATATTGTTCCAGAATTAGTTTGGCTGAAATGTGAGGCAATCAGTTTTCAGTAGAAGAGAATAATTTCGAAGATTTCTCTACCACTCTCTTTTTCTGACTTTCACACTTTTTTCTCTCTCATGCCTGAGATAACTTATTTTGTTGTAGGAATAATTTAAAAGTATTCAATGCGATGGTTAACTCCGGTTTTCCCTCCCTTTCCACTCTCCTATTACATTTGTGCCTGCCTCCCTTCCTCCCTCCCTTCCATCTCTCCCTCCCTCAAAAAATTATTAAAACATAGTTTGGAAGGAAAGGGATCCACGCTGATAGACTGAAGCACTGATATCCTGTCTCTGTGTTGACAGCGAAGAAAGATGTTTTGGATCTTGTGAGCTGCGGCTCATCCCTGTTTTCCTTGCTTATTGAATCTCTTAGCCACAGAGTACGAAGCACCAGCTTAGCATCACGCTATCCGCCCTCCACGGGGAGACAGATGCCTTGATGCCAGCAGAAGGCTTTTCAGTGAAATAACTGGAACTGGCTTCGTGTTTTCTTGAACTCGTGAGGAAAGATTCTTCCTTATTTAGTAGCTAGCCAACCCAGCCCCGGGACCAGGCACATGCTTGGACCCCTTCAAATCCCTCTTCCTTTTTTTTCTCTACCCAAAATAAAAAAAAAAATAATTTATAAGAAGTAAAAGGACACAAGTGCAACTAATGTGACATTTATTGTGGCAACGTTTCGCTCTCCAGGAGCTTTATCAAGCCATTACAAACAATACATGGACACAGAGGGTATATAAAGGCTCAGAGTGAGGTGCAATACTAGTGAGGTACCATTTCGATGTTCACTAGTGGTAGTAGTAGTAGTAGTGGTAGTGACAAAAGTAATACAATATGGTAGAGCAATTAATTCGTACATGAGTAAAAGGATATAAAAGCTATTACTTGGGGTAACATAAAAATAGGTTGGACAAATATAGACTGGAAAGAGGCAGCTTGTTTCAGTGTTCACTCTCTGTAATGTGCTTTGTGTAGTATAACAGGAGAGATTATGTGATTTCAGGGTTTACTGTTTTCAGGAGGATTCTTGCTAAGACTTCGGAGATGGTGAAGCTGCCGTTGTTTTGTTTAATTGTATTCGAAACAGCGATCAGTGCTGATTCGAGGCACTTGCGTCTGCGGAAATTAGTTTCTTTGATCATTAATTGGGCGTCTCTGAATTTCATGAGATGATTGGTGAAATTTCGGTGTTGTACACAGGCGTTGTTCAAGTTATCGTTCCTACATGCGTAAATGTGTTCATTGAGGCGGGTGTCTAGGTTTCTTGCTGTTTCACCTACGTAAATCTTGTCACAGCCTCCACAGGGTATAGTGTAAACTCCTGCATTGACTGGTTCGTGGTGCTTGGATTTTGTCCTAGTTAGATCCTTTATTGAAGTGCTAGAAGCGATGGCGACTCTGGTGTTAGCTTGTGAAAGTACTTTTGAGACGTTCAGTGCAACCTGGCTGATGGGAAGAATTGTAACTTTGTTGGGAGTGGTGTTGATGCGTGGAGAATTAATGATCTGAAGAGCTCTTTTCTTGCAGTCTTTGATGAAAAAAGAAGGAAAATGTAACTCAGTGAATGTTTGGTGAATGTATGTACATTCCTCGTCAAGAAACTCAGGACTACAAATTCGGTATGTTCTTAGGAAAAACCCGATGATGATGCCTCTTTTGGTCTTGGTATCTTGACTGGAATAGAAGTGTGTGAGATCATTTTTATTGGTGGGTTTCCGATAAACTTGAAATCTTAGGTTGTTGTCTACTTTGTGAATGAGGACGTCGAGGAAAGGTAGCTTGTCATTGGACTCTTCTTCTAGTGTAAACTGGATCGCCGGTTCAACTGCGTTGAGCCTTGCCTGAAGATCCCGTACATCAAAACGTTTTGGAGTTATTACGAGGACTTCGTCCACGTAACGTAACCAAGTGACGCTTGAAGGGATGATGTTGGCGAAGTGTTCGGACTCTAGGTGTTCCATGTATAAGCTGGCTAGGACGGCACTTATGGGGGACCCCATTCCCATGCCGTAGGTTTGTTTGTAGAGCTTGTTATTGAAAGAAAAACAGTTGAAATTAACACAGAGTTCAATCAAGTCAACAAAATCTCCGGGAGATAGAGGAAGATTAAGGTCCTGATTGACTTTACGTCGTAGAACCCCGATGGCTTTTTTGGTAGGTACTTTTGTGAAGAGGGAAGTCCGAACACTTCGCCAACATCATCCTTTCAAGCGTCACTTGGTTACGTTACGTGGACGATGTCCTCGTAATAACTCCAAAACGTTTTGATGTACGGGATCTTCAGGCAAGGCTCAACGCAGTTGAACCGGCGATTCAGTTTACACTAGAAGAGTCCAATAACAAGCTACCTTTCCTAGACGTCCTCATTCACAAAGTAGACAACAACCTAAGATTTCAAGTTTATCGGAAACCCACCAATAAAAATGATCTCACACACTTCTATTCCAGTCAAGATACCAAGACCAAAAGAGGCATCATCATCGGGTTTTTCCTAAGAGCAAACCGAATTTGTAGTCCTGAGTTTCTTGACGAGGAATGTACATACATTCACCAAACATTCACTGAGTTACATTTTCCTTCTTTTTTCATCAAAGACTGCAAGAGCTCTTCAGATCATTAATTCTCTACGCATCAACACCACTCCCAACAAAGTTATAATTCTTCCCATCAGCCAGGTTGCACTGAACGTCTCAAAAGTACTTTCACAAGCTAACACCAGAGTCGCCATCGCTTCTAGCACTTCAATAAAGGATCTAACCAGGACAAAATCCAAGCACCATGAACCAGTCAATGAAGGAGTTAACACTATACCCTGTGGAGGCTGTGACAAGATTTACGTAGGTGAAACAGCAAGAAATCTCAACACCCGCCTCAATGAACACATTTACGCATGTAGGAACGATAACCTGAACAACGCCTGTGTACAACACCGAAATTCCACCAATCATCTCATGAAATTCAGAGACGCCCAATTAGTGATCAAAGAAACTAATTTCCGCAGACGCAAGTGCCTCGAATCAGCACTGATCGCTGTTTCGAATACAATTAAACAAAACAACGGCAGCTTCACCATCTCCGAAGTCTTAGCAAGAATCCTCCTGAAAACAGTAAACCCTGCCATCACATAGTCTCTCCTGTTATACTACACAAAGCACATTACAGAGAGTGAACACTGAAACAAGTTGCCTCTTTCCAGTCTATATTTGTCCAACCTATTTTTATGTTACCCTAGTAATAGTTTTTATATTCTTTTACTCATGTACGAATTAATTGCTCTACCATATTGTATTACTTTTGTCACTACCACTACTACTACTACTACTACTACTACTACTACCACTAGTGAACATCAAAATGGTACCTCACTAGTATTCACCTCACTCTGAGCCTTTATATACCCTCTGTGTCCATGTATTGTTTGTAATGGCTTGATAAAGCTCCTGGAGAGCGAAACGTTGCCACAATAAATGTCACATTAGTTGCACTTGTGTCCTTTTACTTTACATATTGTCGGTAATTCTACCAACTTTATTACATTTATAAAAAGCAGAAACAAAAATAAAACTAAATTTACTGAAGTGATATTGCTGATGATAACTCGTTAAAATAATTTTAGACACATATTTAAAAAAAATATATATAACTAATTTTCACAGTGCATGTAATCGTGACAAGAAAATATAGAAAACGGGCATAACAAAAAACTTAAAAACTCGTAACATGTAAAAATAAAAACGCAATATGACAACAACAAACTAATAAACTATTTTAAACAAATAAAACTTGATTTTACTACTATTCAAAAGAGATTTCTCAGGCTTTACTGCAAGCAGACAGATCAGTACTGTCATTACAATTATTATTTCTTCCGGAACTAACCTCCGTTACCAAAACACTAAATTGTTTACTCGACTCTAATCCAGTTGATCTCAACACAAGAATTTTTTTGGACTCTCTCTCATCTACGTTATATTTACTACAACATATTTCCAGCCTTTGCTTTAACATCATTGGCTCTCATTACAAGATATTTCCTCAAAACAGTGAAATTTGACTCCAGCTGAATACTTCCTCACAACACCTTGCAATGTGTCCAAGAAGACATTTCAGAAGAATATAAAGAATTCTGTCTGCCATTATCTTACTCGTTGTTTCATCTGGGAACCTCTTTCTAATATTAAGACTTTTTTTTCTCCTGACAGTGAATTGTTATACCAATGTTTTCAGCAACAAAATAAGAGCCTTAGATTAAGATAACCTTTCATCCTATATATATATATATATATATATATATATATATATATATATATATATATATATATATATATATATATATATATATATATATATATATATATATATATATATATATACACAAATAACCCGCACATAAAAGAGAGAAGCTTACGACGACGTTTCGGTCCGACTTGGACCATTGACAAAGTCACACTAACAGAGGTGGAGCAGGACGGCTATATATAGGCAGGAAGAGGTGGAGGTAGTAGTAGTGGTAGTAGTAGTAGTAGTAGTAGTAGTAGTAGTAGTAGTAGTAGTAGTACAAGAATTGTATATAATATCGACAGGATGAAATGACACATGCACAACACCCGGGCATCCCCACCGTAGACGTTTCGCCATCCAGCCAGCCACTGGATGGCGAAACGTCCACAACAAAGACAACCAGACGCCGCACATGTGTCTTAATTTCATCAGTAGATGTAGTAGAAGAAGAAGAGGTAGTAGTAGTGGTAGTGGTAGAAGTGGGAAATAAGGAAGACGAGCCAGTCAAATACAAAGGAAGGGGAGCACTGCAAGAGAGCTAGAAACCCACAGAGGGAGAGCAAGCGCACCGAGGTGCGTGAAAGGGGAAGTGGTGAAATAAAAATAAAGAAGGAACAGAAACACGAGACAGGAGAGAGAAAGACAACCCAGAGGAGAAAAGGAGAGAGGAAAGGGGAAGAGGAAGAAGAAAAAGAAGAAGAAGAAGAAAAAAGAAAAAAATGAGGATTCAGGTTAAGTCACGGGTGTTCTGAAGTTTGGAGCATTTTACAATGTAGTGGGAGAGGAAGGCATCTACAGAGACGAAGCCAGGGCTAAGGTTCATACAAGGAAAGTTGTGTATAAGAGAGGATTCAACTAAACGGCGACTGTTCGAGTTGGAAGTAGGGAAGACAGTTTTAGCAGAAGACCAGTCAATAGGATGGCTATGATCTCTGACGTGACAGAAAAGAGCATTGTTAGTGTCGGCAAGCCTAACACTATTTTTGTGCTCCCTAAGTCTGTCAGAAAGAGATCGACCAGTTTCTCCAAAGTATTGAAGAGGACAGGAGGAGCAAGAAATAGAGTAGACACCAGGAACATCTGTAGAGGGAGGAGAGGTATGAACGAGATTAGTGCGAAGAGTGTTAGTCTGGCGGAAGGTAAGCTTGATGTCTAAGGGACGGAGAGAATTGTTGAGATTAGAAAGACCGGAAATGTAGGGAAGGCAGAGGATAGAAGAGTTCCCATGAGTAGAGAGTTTGGGAGAGAAGAAATTGCGTTTAGCACGTGAGAGGGCAGAGTCTATGAAATGGGAAGGGTAGCCAAGACGGGAGAACGAATTATAAAGAGTGGAAATTTCTGCTGGAAGGAACTGAGGATCACAGATGCGGAGGGCACGGAGAAAGAGGGAGATAAGAACACTTTTCTTGACAGGGGAAGCATGATAGGAAAAGTAGTGAATGTACATGCCACTGTGCATAGGTTTACGGTAAACGGAAAAGGAAAAACCTGTATCTGAGCGGTGGACATGGACATCAAGGAAAGGAAGTCAGGAATTAGATTCCCATTCAGCTTTAAACTTAATGGAAGGGGCAAGATTGTTAAGAGCTTCAAGAAAAGGTTGGAAGAGACTGGAGTCATGAGGCCACAGAGCAAAGATGTCATCGTAAGCTTCTGTCTTTTATGTGCGGGTTATTTGAGTATCGTTCCAGTCACGGTATTGTGCCTTTTTGTTATTTATATATATATATATATATATATATATATATATATATATATATATATATAGATATATATATATATATATATATATATATATATATAGTGTCGAAGACGTAAAACTGGTCAATTAGCGAGAACTCATTTCAAATTAAGTCCTTTCTAAAATTTCCTCTAAAACGTTTAAAGATACTATATTTTTTTCATGTATATTAATGTAAATTTAACAATTTTGTACCAAAAGCACCTTGGAAAACTTATCTAACCTTATTATAACAAGAGCAATTTAATTTAGCATAATACGGATAAATATGTTTTAGATAAGTTTACGCTAATTTAATAATAAACAAACACAATGAAAAATATTGTTTTCGTTAGGTTCAGAATTCTTTTTGCGAAATTGCATACACAAATTTTTGCTTGCTTTATTCGGCAAGAAGAGCGTTGCTATATAACCCAAAATCGCAAGTTTTGCCTATTTGGCACGCGATATATATATATATATATATATATATATATATATATATATATATATATATATATATATATATATATATATATATATATATATATTATTGTAACCACGAACGAGTGGTAATGATCAATAACAACACTGCGCTACCCAAGGATTCAAACCCATGTTGTACTGGCCTACCATTGCGAGCGAGAACCACGTGAATAGGTTGGTAGACAGCAGCCATCCAGGGAGGTACTACCGTCCTGCCAAGTGACTATGAAACAGAAACCTGTAACTGTTTTACATGATGGTAGGATTGTTGGTGTCTCTTTTCTGTCTCATAAACATGCTGGATAACAGGTATATCTTGCTACTTCTACTTACACTTAGGTCACACTACACAGGCAAGCACATGCATATGTATATATACATACACACATCTAGGATTTTTCTTCTCCTTCTTAATAGCTCTTGTTCTTGTTTTTTTTCCCTCTATTGTCCATGGGGAAGTGGAAAAGAATCTTTCCTCCGTAAGCCATGCGTGTCGTATAAGGCGACTAAAATGCCGGGAGCAATAGGCTAGTAACCCCTTCTCCTGTACACATTTACTAAAAATCAGAAGAAGAAGAATTTTTTTTATAAATCTGGGATGCTTGAATGTGCGTGGATGTAGTGCGGATGATAAGAAAGAGATGATTGCTGATGTTATGAATGAAAAGAAGTTGGATGTCCTGGCTTTAAGCGAAACAAAGCTGAAGGGGGTAGGCGAGTTTCAGTGGGGAGAAATAAATGGGATTAAGTCAGGAGTAGCTGAGAGAGTTAGAGCTAAGGAAGGGGTAGCAATAATGTTGAAGGACCAGTTATGGAAGGAGAAGAGGGAATATAAATGTGTAAATTCAAGGATTATGTGGATTAAAATAAGGGTCGGTTGTGAAAAGTGGGTCATAATAAGCGTGTATGCACCTGGAGAAGAGAGGAGTGTAGAAGAGAGAGAGAAATTTTGGGAGATGTTAAGTGAATGTATAGGAACCTTTTAACCAAGTGAGAGAGTAATTGTGGTAGGGGACCTAAATGGTAAAGTAGGAGAAACATTTAGAGAGGGTGTGGCAGGTAAGTTTGGGGTGCCAGGTGTAAATGATAATGGGAGACCTTTGATTGAACTTTGTATAGAAAGGGGTTTAGTTATAAGTAATAAGTATTTTAAGAAAAAGAGGATAAATAAGTATACAAGATATGATGTAGGGCGTAATGACAGTAGTTTGTTGGACTATGTATTGGTAGATAAAAGACTGTTGAGTACACATCAGGATGTGCATGTTTATAGAGGGGCCACAGATACATCAGATTCCTTTCTAGTTGTAGCTACAGTGAGAGTAAAAGGTAGATGGAATGCAAGGAAAATAGAAGCAGCAAGTAGGAGAGAGGTGAAGGTGTATAAACTAAAAGAGGAGGCAGTTAGGGTAAGATATAAACAACTATTGGAGGATAGATGGGCTAGTGAGAGTGTAGGCAATGGGGTCGAAGATGTATGGGGTAGGTTTAAGAACATAGTGTTAGAGTGCTCAGCAGAAGTTTGTGGTTACAGGAAAGTGGGTGCAGGAGGGAAGAAGAGCGATTGGTGGAATGATGATGTAAAAAGAGTAGTAAGGGAGAAAAAGTTAGCATATGAGAGGTTTTTACAAAGTAGAAGTGATACAAGGAGGGAAGAGTATATGGAGAGAAAAAGAGAGGTTAAGAGAGTGGTGAAGCAATGTAAAAAGAGAGCAAATGAGAGAGTGGGTTAGATGTTATCAACAAATTTTGTTGAAAATAAGAAAAAGTTTTGGAGTGAAATTAATAAGTTGAGGAAGCCTAGGGAACAAATGGATTTGGTAGTTAAAAATAGGAGAGGAGAGTTATTAAATGAAGAGTTAGAGGTATCGGGAAGATGGAGAGAATATTTTGAGGAATTGTTAAATGTTGATGAAGATAGGGAAGCTGTGATTTCGTGTAGAGGGCAAGGAGGAATAACTTCTTGTAGGAGTGAAGAAGAGCCAGTTGTGAGTGTGGGGGAAGTTAGTGAGGCAGTGGGTAGAATGAAACGGGGTAAGGCAGCTGGGACTGATGGGATAAAGACAGAAATGTTAAAAGCAGGAGGGGATATAGTTTTGGAGTGGTTGGTGCTATTATTTAATAAATGTATGGAAGAGGGTAAGGTACCTAGGGATTGGCAGAGAGCATGCATAGTTCCTTTGTATAAAGGCAAAGGGGATAAAAGAGAGTGCAAAAATTATAGGGGAATAAGTCTGTTGAGTATACCTGGTAAAGTGTATGGTAGAGTTATTATTGAAAGAATTAAGAGTAAGACGGAGAGTAGGATAGCAGATGAACAAGGAGGCTTTAGGAAAGGTAGGGGGTGTGTAGACCAAGTGTTTACAGTGAAACATGTAGGTGAACAGTATTTAGATAAGGGTAAAGAGGTTTTTGTGGCATTTATGGATTTAGAAAAGGCATATGACAGGGTGGATAGGGGGGGGACGCAATGTGGCAAATATTGCTGGTGTATGGTATAGGAGGTAGGTTACTGAAAGCAGTGAAGAGTTTTTACGAGGATAGTGAGGCTCAGGTTAGAGTATGTAGGAGAGAGGGAGATTATTTCCCAGTAAAAGTAGGCCTTAGACAAGGATGTGTGATGTCACCATGGTTGTTCATTATATTTATAGATAGGGTTGTAAGAGAAGTGAATGCCAGGGTCTTGGCAAGAGGTGTGGAGTTAAAAGATGAAGAATCAAACACAAGTGGGAGTTGTCACAGTTGCTCTTTGCTGATGACACGGTGCTTTTGGGAGATTCTGAAGAGAAGTTGCAGAGGTTGGTGGATGAATTTGGTAGGGTATGTAAAAGAAGAAAATTAAAAGTGAATATAGGAAAGAGTAAGGTTATGAGGATAACAAAAAGATTAGGTGACGAAAGACTGGATATCAGATTGGGGGGAGAGAGTATGGAAGAGGTGAATGTATTCAAATATTTAGGAGTGGACGTGTCAGCAGATAGGTCTATAAAGGATGAGGTGAATCACAGAATTGATGAGGGGAAAAGGGTGAGTGGTGCACTTAGGAGTCTGTGGAGACAAAGAACTTTGTCCGTGGAAGCAAAAAGGGGAATGTATGAGAGTATAGTTGTACCAACACTCTTGTATGGGTGTGAAGCATGGGTGATGAATGTTGCAACGAGGAGAAGGCTGGAGGCAGTGGAGATGTCATGTCTGAGGGCAATGTGTGGTGTGAATATAATGCAGAGAATTCGTAGTTCGGAAATTAGGAGAAGGTGTGGGATTACCAAAACTATTATCCAGAGGGCTGAAGAGGGTAGAGAGACTGGAGCAAATCAAAATGTCTTCGAGAGTGTATAAATCTGTAGTGGAGGGAAGGCGGGGTAGGGGTCGGCCTAGGAAGGGTTGGAGGGAGGGGGTAAAGGAGGTTTTGTGTGCGAGGGGCTTGGACTTCCAGCAAGCGTGCATGAGCATATTTGATAGGAGTGAATGGAGACAAATGGTTTTTAATACTTGACGTGCTGTTGGAGTGTGAGCAAAGTAACATTTATGAAGGGATTCAGGGAAATCGGCAGGCCGGACTTGAGTCCTGGAGATGGGAAGTACAGTGTCTGCACTCTGAAGAAGGGGTGTTAATATTGCAGTTTTATAAACTGTAGTGTAAAGCACCCCTCTGGCAAGACAGTGATGGAGTGAGTGATGGTGAAAGTTTTTCTTTTCCGGGGAATCGGCCGATGTGTTAATAAAAAAACATGTGCTTTAACGTCTAGGTTGTTAGCACAATACGAAAAAAATGACACGCATTAAACATTTTCGACAAGCACGTCAACAGCCACAGCTGTAATGAAAAAAACGATGGTCAGCTGCCATTTAAATATTCATAGACAACTTTGTTGAAACATTAGAACGTTGCTGGCTGCAAGACATATTAATTGCTCTAATAAATTACCTTAACGACAGACTGAGTTTCATAGGATATTAATGTAATCATTTTACGGAGACACATCCAGGCGAACAATAGATGAGAGCCATGAATTAAGAAAGTGAGGAAATAAATGTCGCCATAAACCGGTGGATAATTGTGTCAAAGTGCAGTGTGGAAGAGTTATATTGGCAGTTATATTACACACAGGCTCGTAGCGAACCGCCAGTTTACGCACTTCTGTAGCATGGGTAAATATTAATCGTAAAAAGTATACATAAATTATTTAATTGCTAGTCACGAGTCTATACCTGTAAATAATTTCCCCCTCTACGAGTGGGTTGGTGGTGTTGCATAGCCCCAAAGACCTCGAAGAAGTGAAGACTTGACGACGTTGTCTGGTTTCCATTTCCGATATGTGGATGAGCCATGAACATCCCTCATATACTCACACTACTGCTCCTCTTTATTTCTTGCTTCGTTTATGGAAATAACGAGAAATCAACTCTTCACGAAACCAATTCTTCACGAAAGAAGCAAAAGTTACCAAGGTATCTTTAGGAAAGGGTACAGAAAACAGTATAGCTCAAAAATCAGCATACGAAGAGTGACAGTGGAGAGAGGCGAGGAAATAACTCCCTTAACATCTGCGATACAAATTATCGTAGAAAAAGTAAAATTGATTATCTGTGGCTTATATTGTCTGGAAATATACTAGTTGTTGCCATACCTGAGACCTGGTTCAGTCTGAAAATAAGAACAAGACTGCTGAATGCCAGGAACATGTGTATATATAATTCAACACTGACAAAGGCAACAGGAAATGGGCAGGGGGGGGGGTACTATGTATGTCAAGGAACATTTAGAGTGTAGTATCAGAAATTGTATAAAGGAGGAGTGACAAACAGGGAATATATGCGGTTGCAGCTTCTTGAAGGGCGTGAAAAACTAATTTAAAGTGTAATCTACAGAACTCGAAGCCGACATAGTGACCATAGTAAACTTTTATGGGACGAAATTTGTAAGACGTCTATGTACGAAAATGTAATTTTAAAGGGAGATTTTTAACAATAGCCAAATTGATTGGAAAACAGACAAGATATCTCGAGTCTAAAGGCATTTAAGAAAAAGTCGAGGATTATTTTCTACAATAACTTGTAACAAAGTCAGCTAGAGGAAATAATCTGATGAACTTGGTTCTTGAAAACAAGGATTGTCTGGCCAATGATCTTGAGGTTAATGAAGAACCTGGAGGAAGTGATCACAGATCACTTATTCAACATCTCGTGGAGCTACCTAATTACCGATAATAAAGTTTAGGCTCCTGATAACCAAGCCGCGGACTTTGTTGTGATGAGGGATCACCCAAGCAGCGTGGACTGGGGTCAACCTGTCTAAATGAGCCGCAGATTAAGAACTGACAGATGAGGTGATAACTGCCAATACTACATTTTCCTGAGCATTCTACAAGCCGCTGAATGCACATATATTTCTAATAGAGAAATTAGATCAAACATGAGCTTCAATAAATCAATAAAAACAAACACCTTCTTTTTGGTTGAAATAAGAGGCCTTTACAGGCGACTCAAGAGAGGATGAGGGTCACGTTGTGGTCCAGTATATTCATTTTAAGACTGTTGCTTCGGAAATTCTGCAGAGCAAGACGCAGAATATTGGAAGCAGCAGTGATCCACGTCATTCATACAAAGTTTGGATTTAGAATATTCTTCACTGGTGGTGAACAGGTGACACGCAGACTAAATTACCCCCAGTGTGGGTGAAACGTTGCCAATAAATTTTATAATTATAATCACGGGGGAGCGCTAAACCCGTAGGATTATACAGAGCATTTGGGGGGGATGGAAGGTATTCAGGCTCAATTCAGGGAACTGGAGCACGGATCCAATTCCCTATTTCAAGAGCCACTCACCAGCGTCAATGAACCTCCCTTGAGGGGCGTTGTCAATAAAGAATCGCATTATACTGCCTCAGTGTCTTTATCCATCGTGGCGGCATTTCACATCATTTCTCTTCAATCGATGTAATTTTAACCTATAGCTGCATAAACCAGTTTCGTCTCACGAATTATATGCGTGAATATCTGAACGTTCTCTGGTGTCGCCGCTGTTCTGATTAGATATGCCTGGTTTCAGACACGTTTTGAAAGGTTTGTGACCAAACTTAATATGAAAAAATAAGTATTCGTAGGTTCACAAGGAACGTTAGGGAAGTGACGCTGAAAAACGAGTAAAAAAAAAAAAAACTCGCGTATTAAAAGTTATAAAGAGGTTGATTAACTGGGGTTAAAGCCTATCGACTACACGAGTCATTATGACTGAATATAACCTGTTAACCACCAGTCAAGAATATTTTAATCCGTAAAATAGGGATCAGAGAAAACTCTCAGTGTGTATATAAACTGAGAGAGTTACACCTCCCGGTGTGTATGTATATATATATATATATATTAGGGTTATAACTTTTTTACTTTTATCTACGTATATAAAACATCTTCTGTGTTATAAATCGATGAACTTTTGTTTAAAAACAATGAAAAAGTCCCTAATTCTTCTCGGTTTTCGAAAAAAAGGTCACCCCTAAATAAAAACTATGACTCACCATATATCTGCGTTACTACTTATAAGTAGCAACTCAGGGAAGTACCAATTGGCAACTCAGATTAATGAAAAATATTAATCACCATATATTTACGTTATTAATCATAAGTAGCAACTCAGAAAGTTACTAATTGGCAACTCTATATACTGGCGTCTACTGTTGTTGTTATTGATGAATATAACTTATGGAATGCAATAAAGATGATCATTGCTGATACAACAAACGTTAACACAGGGATAAAGAGCAAAGCTGTTGTCAAACTGCAACTAGTGTTCTCAGTTATCAGTTGTCAACATCACGTTCTGGACAGGATTCTCCGTTTGATAATGGATGAAAATCTCGGTGTTAAAACTAGTTCTCCAAACATCGAGTATCCATTTGTATCCCAACTGGTGAAGAATTATGAGGAACTAAAGGCACAGTTTGTTAATGGAACAGAAGAGATCCTCCATAAATCAGGATGTTGAGATGATATGAAGTTTTTGTACCATCTAACACGAGTGTTTAGATTCTTTGAAGAAAAATGGCACTTTCCTTGGATTAAGTTTCAGAAAATTCCAAATATCAGTAGTGCGAGGTGGAATTCAAGAGCCATTCTAGCTATTCTTGCATTCATTCTTATACCTACAAGACTTTGGAGAAGATGCAGATTCATTTCATACACCTGGACAGATTATTGGTTTACTGATCAGATGAACCGTGAAAATGACTTCAAGAATTTGTCAGAAATATTGAAACTTACAAAAAAACACTAAACTCATTGAAAAATCACTGGAAGCAGGAGCCGTCTGCACTCAATATATCAAGAAGTAATCAGTGTGCTGAACGTGCAATCAAAGTTATGCAGGAACTGTATGCTGTCTGCAGAAACAAAAACAAACTGCAACTTTGGTTTATTCAGAGCAATAAGTAGTAATATATATCCAAACATGGTAATGATGCTGTAAGCTGTTTAATTTGTTATTAACATTACATGCAATATTCATTCATGTTACTTGTTTTCGTTACTCGTTTTATTTTCATTTAGAGGTGATATTTTCTAAAATGATATTGAAATGAAAAGACATTGCTTTTAGGCAAAAGTTCATCTGATTAAGGTACAGGAATATTACGTTGTAAAAAAGTTTAACACTAATGTACTGTATATATATATATATATATATATATATATATATATATATATATATATATATATATATATATATATATATATATATATATATATATATACACACACACACACACACACACACACACACACACACACACACACACACACACACACACACACACAGTGTATTTGTCACTGAACAATAACAGACTTCAAAAGCGAATAAAATAATAAGTGCTAGACGTACGAACAGATAATAACCGCTGTCAGACGTATCAATGTGGACCAAACAAAACAGAAAATAGCCGTCAAGGGTATAAATACGGTCCTAGACCAGCTGCAAGGAGAATAAATAGGCCCGGGAGCAGCTGCCAAACAGATAAAAGCCCAACAACATGGGATATTGATGGCAATGGACGTCAGTTCGAGTGAAGCGTTGCCTCACCTCCAAGGGAAAAATATTTTATGAAGCTGGTTTGATGTATACTTCAGCTGAAAGAGATTAATGGCGGAGCTAAAGTTTGCTCTTGGAGGAACTAGGTTGTAAATCAAGGACACAGAGAACAGGCTATTATTTAAAACGACGTTTCGCTCATTTGGGAGGTTACTAAAGCTCACAAACAGCGAAATTGGCGTTTTGATGATGGTTCCGTCAGTGTATGACTGTTGTATAGATAATAAATAAAGGCACAATAACTTGACTGGAATAATACACTGTAGCAAACCTACCCAGTAGGCTTGCGACACTTCCACTGTTATATTCTTGCTTCTAGTGGTCCAGGCCTTTTCTGTTGTCTTCAAGATTTTCTCCGACTCGCATTTGGCAGTATACAAGTCTCCATTCTGATGCTTGAGCTTCACATTGCTCCAGACTATGGAGCAGAACATTTCTCCAGGCTGAGGAAGTGACCACCTCAAAACTATTGCTTCGAGAGTGATGGACTGATTACCGTAGTTCGCGGTTTATTAGACGCATTTTTTTCCATAAAATGTCTCCAAATACCACCCTGCGTCCTATAAACTGAAGGTTAGTGACGGGAGCTATAAGTCTGGGGTGGGCTGTAGCTCTCCCAGTTATGTCCGGTGCCGAGCTATTGAAACTAAAACAAGTCTTTTAAGCCGCGTCTTATAAGCTGCGAAATACGGTACACTGCGAAATACGGTCTCTACATCTCCAGTGCTTCTGCTACCTCCTCTATGTTTGTAAAGTAAAAGGACACAAGTGCAACTAATGTGACATTTTTATTGTGGCAACGTTTCGCTCTCCAGGAGCTTTGTCAAGTCGTTACAAACAGTACATGGACACAGGGTGTACATAGGCTCAGAGTGAGGTGCAATGCTAGTGGTAGTAGTAGTAGTGATAAAAGTTGTAGTAATAGTAGTAGTAATACAATATGGTAGAAAAATTAACTTGCATGTGAGTAAAAGGATATATAAGCTATTACTTGGGTAACATAAAAATAGGTTAGACAAATATTTCTAAAGAAGGCTGGATAGAGAAGGCCTGTTTCAATGTTCATTCTCTGTAATGTGCTATGTGTAGTATTAACAGGAGAGACTATGTGATGGCAGGGTTTACTGCTTTCAGCAGGATTCGTGCTAAAACTTCAGAGATGGTGAAGCTGCCTTTGTTTTGTTTAATTGTATTAGAAACAGCGATTAGTGGTGATTCAAGGCACTTGCGTATGCAGAAATTAGTTTCTTTGATCACTAATTGGGTGTCCCTGAATTTAATGAGATGATTGTTGGAATTTCGGTGTTGTACACAGGCGTTGTTCAAGTTGTTGTTCCTACATGCATAAATGTGTTCATTGAGTCGGGTGTCGAGATTTCTTGCTGTTTCACCTGCATAAATCTTGTCGCAGCCTCCACAGTGTTGACTGGTTCGTGGTGCTTTGATTTTGTCCTGGTTAGATCCTTTATTGAAGTGCTGGAAACGATGGCGACTCTGGTGTTAGCATGTGAAAGTACTTTAGAAACGTTCAGTGCAACCTGGCTGTTGGGAAGAATTATAACTTTGTTAGGAGTGGTGTTGGTGCGTGGAGAATTAATGATCTGAAGAGCTCTTTTCTTGCAATATTTGATGAAAAAGGAAGGAAAATGTAAATTAGTGAAGGTTTGGTGAATGTATGTACATTCTCCGTCAAGAAACTCAGGACTACAAATTCGGTATGCTCTTAGGAAAAACCCGATGATGATGCCTCTTTTGGTCTTAGTATCTTGACTGGAATAGAAGTGTGTGAGATCATTTTTATTTGTAGGTTTCCGGTAAACTTGAAATCTTAGGTTGTTGTCTACTTCGTGAATGAGGACGTCTAGGAAAGGTAGCCTGTCATTGGACTCTTCTTCTAGTGTAAACTGGATCGCCGGTTCAACTGCGTTGAGCCTTGCCTGAAGACTCCGTACATCAAAACGTTTGGGAGTTATTACGAGGACGTCGTCCACGTAACGTAACCAAGTGACGCTTGAAGGGATGATGTTGGCGAAGTGTTCAGACTCTAGGTGTCCCATGTACAATAAAAATGTCACATTAGATGCACTTGTGTCCTTTTACTTTACATACTGTCGGTGATTCTACCAACATTATTACAATCTCATCTATGTTTGGCTGAAGAAGACTACTGTGTAGGCTAAACGTTTTGGAATGAAAATACCTCTAAAGAGAGCGAAACGTTGTCCCAGTAAACGCTTGCTCTTCCAAATGTGTCTTTTCTTCAGTCGGCAGTACGTACTGTATTCGGATGATATAATGATGCAGGAAGGACCGGAATATCGTCTAGTTTCGTCTCTGAATTGTGGGTTGTTGTGATTTGCGACATCAAAGGGTAAGAATGAAAGCATGTAGCTCAAAAGAAGGTGCAGAAATTCACCCTTAAATACAATCGCTGTGCTGCATGAAACTGCGCCAATGTTAGAAGCTAACTGGGTATAAGCTAGTATGAACAGTCACTAAGAAGCTGCAACACTTCACCTAGGAGGAACTCCGTGGAGGGACAACACCAACTTCAAAGAGCAGCTTAATTAACCCTCAAGAATTCACAGAGCCGTAAGTTTGCTAGAAGTGAGATACGGTGATTGTTAGAGCCAGAAGAGTCCTTCAAATACTTTAGATTACTGGAAATTTATTCAACTTTTGTTAACACACACACACACACACACACACACACACACACACACACACACACACACAGAGGAGCTATTAATCGACCCATGCAACCACAATTAGGTGAGTACACACACACACACACACACACACACACGGCCGTCTCTCACCGAAGTGGGGGTGACCCATATGAGAGAAAACACTTTTACCTTCATTCACGTAATCACTGTCTTGCTAGTGGTGTGCAGACAACGCTTCACGTGGTCCTCCGAAGTGCAGTATCTCCACCCCTTTGAATCTCTTCAAAAAGGGTGGAGATATTGTCAAGTCATAAAAACAATTGACTCCACTCCTATTTAACACGTTCACACAAGTCCCTAACACGTTCACACAAGTCCCTAACACTCACAACCTCCTTATCCACCCCTTCCAACCTTTCCTGTGAGGACATATTCCCCTCCTTCCTTCCATGCCAGATGTATATGTCATCCAAGTCATTATATCCTGTTCCATCTTTTTTAAATGTCTAAAGCACTTCAACTTCAGCCTTCTGAATGACACATGTGGTCAGCCCACACCTTGGTTCTAGCTCTGATAGGCACTGGAACGAAAGTTGAGAAGCGCTGCAGTAGGCCTACTGGCCCATGCTCAGTTACTCCACTCGTCAGCGTTCTCACACACACATACCTTTACCTTTGATATATCTTTGAAGAGTTTCGAGAGATTCTCTACTCTCTGAGCCCGGCCATGGGCCAGGCTCGTCTGGTGCTTGCCTGGTCAACCAGGCTGTTGCTGCTGGAGGCCCGCTGCCCCACATATCCATCACAGCCTGGTTGATCTGGTACCTGGTGAATATACTTGTCCAGTTTCCTCTTGAAGGCTTCTACACTTGTTCCAGCCATGTTTCTGATATCTTCTGGTAAGATGTTGAATAGTCTGGGACCCCACAGCGCCCCTGCTCCTCACTGGGTTTATTTTACACTTCCTCTCATATCTCTTACTCCAGTATGTTGTTATGGCAGTGTGCAGATTTGGGACCAGGCCCACGAGTACTTTCCAGGTATATATTATCATGTATCTCTCTCTTCTTCGCTCCAATGAGTGCATGTTCAAGACTTGAAAATTCCTATATTTCTCATAATCTAATTAATATAACAAATTCCTCAAATTCACAAGAGGTGTGGTCCTTGGACTTACTTTTTGTCGGTCAGTTATTTTCCATAAAGGTTTGTCAAATTTAAGAAGAATCGTACTCGCCAGAGGCTCTACATTCACGTTTATAATACTGAAATTAACATTTCCGATTATAAATGTTTCCTTTATCTTCCTCTGTTCTATCTTGTTGTATCTCAATTATACTTTAGCACCACTGAAATTAATTTTACGATTTTCTGTACATATATTCTGAAAAATTACATTATTTTTATCCACAGTGCGCTCAAGAGTAAGTTGATTAAAATTATTGGATCGACACCATGCCTAACCCTTCTAGGGTAGGGTAGGTGCCTGAGCCCGAGCCTTTAGCTCATAAGACTGTCATTCCCATTTGCCCCCTTGGGGAGGGGATGGCAGACCAGAGAGGCCTAGCTTGTGGCTAGGCCTGGGGACAATTGGTCCCAAAGATGAGGAGGTACTTGTGCCTCCTCCCATGGGAGACTTAGGTCTCAGACACTCCGTAAAGAGGGAGCCAAGGCCGGGCCACCACTTGGAAAAGGCCCGGGCCGGGAGAATACCGGCTAATCTTTAACTAACTAACTAAAATTATTGTTTTTTCAAATCACATCCCTTCCCGATGCAACATTTACCACAATCGGCAAAGAATGTAAATTGAAAATATTTATATTTAGTAGGAATATAATATAGAATTGTTAAGGCAATGTATTTGTAGACGAGTGTAGTGTGTTGCACTCGTGTGTAGGTTAAAAATAGGTAAGGTAAATACATGAGTGAGAATGGTTGAGTGTGAGTAAATCCTACCCTATCATAGATGAGTAACTCTGCTGCAGTGCTCCATATTCTTGTGTTCTTAAAACCTTCTTTAACCTTCCATGAAGTGATATTACATACTACACGCTGCCTCATCCTGCCTCGCATTAGTGAATACGACACGATCAACACCTGGCTATCTACACTGCGCAGTAGGTTTCTTCAGCTGAATACTGACGAATATAACACTGATCTGAGGTGATCAGTTCTTTAGCCGGGATTATAGGTGGTCTGTCCCGCAGCATTGTCACGACCCAACAGTGAAGAAAAATTGCAACGAGCAACCGTAGTTGAAGAAGACGCATGTGACAGTCCAGGAAAGTTCAACTTGCTTCTCAGACTCGTGATGACGAGACGCACCGGTGTAAGGGACTCAGCCGGGGCTCACAGCTCACTGTGGTGTTTGCAACAGCTGAGTCTGGAGGATACCTCAAGATGAATTCCCCATTAGTTTGATTTGTTGGGCCATTAGATAGTGCGGCGACATAGAACTTTTCCGTTGTGCTCCTGGAAAAATACCTCCGAGGGCCCCCGGAGTATCAGGACTGCTCAGTTTAGGGACGTTATGGTTTGACAAAAAAAAAAAAATGAGAGGGAGGTGTTGGGGTGGTGATGGATGCCTCAAAATGGTCTTTGTTGTGGTGGATTAATGGGGGGTGGGGGTTGTGAATGATGAGGGCTTGTTGGTGGAGGGGTGGTTGTGGCGATTATGTGGTGATAGTGGCGGTAATAATGATGGTTAGGGATGTGGAGGAATGTAGTGAGCAGGTGGGTGGTTAGTAATAATTGTAATGAATGGTAGAGGTAGTGCCAAGCGCGACCCTAACAGTGGCAGTAGTAATATTTGTACGAGTTAATGCAGAAATAGCAACACTGTTACTAATAATAGTACAGGATTGTTATTATTATTATGAGTAGTAGTAGTAACAGTAATTGTAATATCAATAGCAGTAGTATCAGTATTATTACCAGCAGCAGCAGCAAGAGAAACAGCATTGAAAACAATGGGTGAAGGGGAAGAGGTTAAGTAACCTGCCCACTTTGGAGGAATTTTAAGAAGTGTATTTTGTCTCACAAACACGAGTGGCATTTACAGTAACAGGCGTAACAGATAATACGGAATTATCTTTATAACAAAAATACTAAACAGAAGAGAAAGCAGAATAAATATTTAAGACAACATATCGTTAAGATACTTTGTTGTTTCAATTGAAGGTTATACTTGCAACGATCTTCCGCTGGATCTTGGTAAGATAGTCTTTACTTATATCCGTAAGATTTGTACAAGATCCCGGCACCCTGCGGCCTCTTCTCTGACCACGCCGCTTAAATTGGATGATAAAAGCATAATCTTTTTGTCAATTGAAAGATTTTTGTGTATAGCGTGACTGCCAATAAGTTATATATTCGGAGATCACTTGTGTTTACATGGCTTGTTTTCATTTGTTCCAAGAAATACATGCAAATTAACCTAAAATAAATGATACTGTGGTGTCATATATGGTTATGTTCAGTTAGGTAAAGTCATATTTACAATCCATAAAATAGTCTCGTATTATTGAAATATGTTAATGTTATATAAAATATGTTAATGTTAAAGCTTCATTGATCAACCTTGTGCAGCACATTTATATCTCAGTTTGCAAGACATTTCGACCACACTTGACTTCATCTAACAGACACAAGAGAAAAATCACAGGAACACATCATTAATTGGAATGGCGTCAACATGATCATAAAAGTAGATTATCTCTAGAGAGTAAATGTCTAGAATAATCTCTTATTATTATGGTTTTGAGTTCAGTTTAATTCGGCGAGTTATCGCTACCCATCAAGAGGGTACTTTGAAAACCGTCAGGAGAAGAAGAGGTCACCTGTTGGTAACCTACAACATTATAAATAGAAAACCTAGAAGGTCCGAACAAAGCAGATCAAGTCATTTCTCAACCATGAAAAAAAAAATATGAACAGCATTTGCATTTTAATACTCTTACATTAGACAGAGAATACTGTAAACTACAAGTAATAGTTCTGAACTGTAAAATACAAATATTCAACACTGCTATTTTCTCCGATTTAATTATATACTGCTTTATTTGCGCAGCACATGCAGAGGGCCACATACCACGCTAGCCAGCTACTGCTCATGCCAGACAACGCCGAACCACATTACCAGAAGCAAACCAGGTTTGTCGAGAACGAATACGTCGCAAATATGTATATATATATATATATATATATATATATATATATATATATATATATATATATATATATATATATATATATATATATATATATATACATATATATATATATATATATATGCAAAACAACCACTCTGAAAGAATAGAGAAATTCCAAGCGCTTTCGTGACTACTCACATAATCCTTGATAATGTGAGTAGTCACGAAAGCGCTTGTAATTTCTCTATTCTTTCAGAGTGGTTGTTTTGCATATTCTGAAATCACCTGTTTACTGTGATCTTATTGCATATATATATATATATATATATATATATATATATATATATATATATATATATATATATATATATATATATATATATATATATATATATATATATATATATATATATATATGTCGTGCCGAATATGTAAAACTGGTCAATTAGCAAGAACTCATTTAAAATTAAGTCCTTTCTGAAATTTTCTCTTATACGTTTAAAGATATATATTTTTCATTAACGTTAATGTAAAAATTGTTATTTTTTCACCAAAAGAATCTTAGAAAACTTACCTAACCTTATTATAACAAGAACAATTTATTTTATCCTAGCCCAGCTAAATATATTTTAGATTTGATTAGAGTAATTTAATACTAAACAAACTCAGTGAAATATATTTTTTTCGTTAGGTTCAGATTTTGGCGAAATTATTGCATACACAAATTTTCACTTGTCCTATATGGCAAGATGAGCGTTGCTATTTAAGCCAAGATCGCAAGTTCTGCCTATTCGGCACGACATATATATATATATATATATATATATATATGTAGAGAGAGAGAGAGATAGATAGATAGATAGATAGAGAGAGAGAGAGAGAGAGAGAGAGAGAGAGAGAGAGAGAGAGAGAGAGAGAGAGAGAGAGAAAGTATAAAGGGAAGTGTAAATGATGTTTCAGTGCTGTATTCAGGTGTACTGATCTTTGGCAACGTTGTGAATTTTTTGATACATAAAAAAATATTGTTTGTAAGCTTCAAATATCTGTTTTTTTACGTTTCGTATGTACAAAAATATTTTCTTCCCTCTAAAACTGAGAAAAAACAAGTTCAACAACATTAGAGAGATTGTGTCAAACAGTAGATCTCAGAGAAGTAGAAAGTTGACAATGGCCGCCGTCGGTGCCATGAGACGTCTGCAGTGGACAGAAATCCAGATATTTGTGTAATGTTATGTAATAACTCCGTGAAAAATTACATACTTTCATGACTCACGAAATTGTCATAAAAGAATTACAAACAAATCACAGAATGGGTAGGGGGTCGAACCGATGGCAAGCGAGTCCTGTTACTCACAGGTCAGTGTCGCCCTAACAAGATTCATCCAACTAGGAATATTTCTATACATATTAGTAATGTTAGCATGGGCCACACTATGACCACAAATGCAGATTTATTTTTCAGATGAATCCCACACCTGCATGGTGTGTTGTGCTCTAGTTCAAGTCCCCTAAAAGCCGCCATCTTGACGCACGAAATCGTTTTAATACGATCATGTTATTGTGTTATTACGATTTCGTGAGTCATTATGGCAGCTTTGAGGGGACTTGAGCCAGAGCACACCACAGCCACCCTGGTGTGCCATTCATCTGTAAAATATGTATTTGAGGTCACACTGGGGCCCATGCTAGCAGTACTATGGTGTAAAGAGTTGTAGTTAGATGAATCTTCTTAGGCCGGCATGGTCTAGTGGTTAACACACTGGCCAGCGAGCTTCAGAACTCGCTTGCCAAGGGTTCGAGCTCTACCCGTTCCGTGATTTGACACTCTTTAATTTTTAAATATCAAACCAGCATTTTATTCAGCTATATACTGGGCAAAAAATAAGAAAATAAACATACTCAACACGCACTTAAAGTAAAAATGTGTAAAATTTGCCTTCCATCATACAAGTTCAAGTGTCAGAAAAAACACACAATCTTACCAGCCAGAGTGGAAAACACTTAGCAAGTTTCCGTTGCACAACTCGTATTAATGACGGTAGTAGCTGACAGGATGGCAACTGTACCACCCCACTACCTGAAAAGTGAACCAAGTACGCTTCACCAACTGTTGAGACAAACTTAGGACTCAAGAACATACAAGGATAAAGGAATTTGTGACCATAGAATATGGTAAGGAGGGGAGGAGGAAGATAAGAGAAGGATTTAAAGGGGTTGAACAAGGCGATGGGTAAGTACTACGAGGAATTAAAAAGGCTGGTGACCCATACCACCATGATGCTTAAGATAAAGTGTAATTGTGTATTATATAGATGATTTTAACTCGTTCCAACGCTCCTACACTCACACACACACACACACACACACACACACATATATATATATATATATATATATATATATATATATATATATACATGTATACATTTATGCGCGCAAAATAGTGTGAAATTCCAACCGATTTCGTGATTTCTCACATTAAGGATCTGTAAGATAAAAGATCAGCAGAAGGCATATAAGAACGAGACTACACCTCGCGGTCAACTTACAACACCTGACCTTTATTATGTAGGTAGGTGGTCAAGTATCTGTCAGGCACAGCTTATATTTTCCCCAAGCTTAAGATATAAACTTGTTGAATGTATCTTAAATTCTTCCTAAATTTTATAAATTATAAATGAATACAATTTGTATAATCCTGAACCAACATTCATATCAATTCCAAAACAAACTTGATATTTTTTTCAGCCATGAACTTGCTTGATGCAACTTTCTCGGCATTTTGAAAATCAATTGGATGGTTAAAATCTTTCAAATGAATAAACAGAGCATTAGATTTTTGTCCACTTCTAATTCCATATTCATATTGTAATCTTAGCTCAAGACATTTTCCAGTTTGACCGTAATAAACTTAATCATATTTTTTTTTACAGGAAATCTTGTTGACACCCCCGTCAGCATTTCTGGGGAGATTTTTTTAATATTTTTTTTTTACTATATCAACATTTTTTAATAAAACTTTGATATTAAAATTCCTAAGCAGAGTAGGTATATCAAGAATGTTTTCATGGTAAGCGAGGACCAATATATTTTTAGTTGAATGAGGTTTTGTTCTTTTTGGAATTATAAAAAAGTATTTCTATCAGTATTTATCAATTAAGAGTTTTGGGTATTTTAAATCATTAGCTATTTCATAAATCTTCAAAATTTCTTCATCTATGAACTCTTGGCTGCAAATATGCAAAACTCTCAAAAACACTTATGAGAATATAGAAAGTTTAACTATCATGATGTGAAGAATAATAGTGCACATAAGAACAGTTATTTGTTGGTTTTCTGTAAGTTTTTAATTAAAACATCTAGAAAAGGCAACGAGCTATTATGTTCAAACAGTAAAATTTATGGAATGAGCTTAACTATTTAATTTAACAAGGAAATGCTTTATATCTATATTCTTAAACATTAGACGTAAAACGTCAACATATCTGTACCACTAAGCTCTGTTGGGAAGTACTTTGTTAAGTAATCTTGTTTCAAAATACTCCGTGTACAAATTACTAAGGACACGTGAGAGAGGATTCACCATTGCCATACCAAATTTCTGAGTGTAAAACTCGCCATTAAACACAAACTTTTCATAAAGAATACAGTTAAATAAGCTCAGTGATTGTAAGTACTGGCAATGGTTAATGTTAATCAACAAGGTCATCAGATAGGAAACTTAATAAATCATCAACTGGAACTTTTGTAAACGAAGATGTAACATCAAAGCTAACCATACTGTAATCATTTAATTTATCCACTAAATCTATATTGTGTTCAACTTTAAAGTTAGACATTTCTCCAGCAATTGGGCTCAATATATCTACTAGATATTTAGATAATTTGTAGGAAAAAGAACCTATGGAGCTAATAATTTGTTTGGCTGGATTGCCTTGTTTATTAATCCATATATATACGGTAAAGATGGATTGGTGGATATGAAGAACAGTTGTGTATACTTATACTATTCTGAACACATTTTTATGCAGTTATATAAATTATAATTGAAATTGTAGTATAAATATGTAAATAAAAATATTAAATCAATTATTCATGATAAAATTTATTAGTTTCTTAGGAAGGGAGAGAGAGAGAGAGAGAGAGAGAGAGAGAGAGAGAGAGAGAGAGAGAGAGAGAGAGAGAGAGAGAGAGAGAGAGAGAGAGAGAGAGAGAGAGAGAATGATTTATGGGTTGATAGGATAATCGACATCAATTTAGTGATTGATGGAAAGAGACTGGCTTTCTGAGGCAAATGGAAAATGATGCAGCAGTTATTTGCAGTCTGAGGAATGAATGTGGCAGCTAGTTCGTTCGTCTCTCTCTCTCTCTCTCTCTCTCTCTCTCTCTCTCTCTCTCTCTCTCTCTCTCTCTCTCTCTGTCTCTGTCTCTCTCTCACTTTGTGTTTTTCTCTCCATAACTCTTTCTTTTTATCAATCTCTTTTAAGCTGTCAATGAACCTGCTATGTCTGACAAGAGTGAACGCCAGAGTCCACAGGACGGTCACAGGGTCACAGTGACCATCTGGTAACCAACTCAACAAACCCACCAACTCATCGAAGGCTTCCACCTTCGAATCCGTCAGTAGACAACACTGTCTATAAACACTATGCCTGTTAATAGGCACCCTCGCCGAAGGAAGGGCGCGAACCCACGGCAAGCCAGTCTTAAAACTTGCAGGCCAGGGTGTTAGCCATGAGTGACTAGCCCATGCCGGCCGTTCCATTGGCTCGATCTCTCCGTTCGACGAGTTGTTTACAATCACGTTTTGATTTCGCGAGTTATAATGAAACTCTTCATCTATGTAAAGGCTCACTACCATACAATTTTTTTTTCGTAATTTTTGAACATACACGAAGCTCACAGTGCAAAATGATGGTTGAGAGATGTGTATTGAAGCGCGCTCAACACAGGCTCAACGACACTACTGAATGAATCATCACAAGACAAAGACCAGAGTCAAACACATTTTTCCCCACATAACGTGTAATAACTCAATATGTAATAATTATAAGGAGCTGGAAGTAGCGTATTGCAGCTCCGCGTTGAGGAACGTCCAGAAGAATGTTAATAACTCAGTGGTATGGAAGGAAATCAGTAAGATATTACACATGATATCTGAGGAACTAATAAACTGGATAACATCAGCGGGATATACATAGATGAATAATGTATACATTACTCTTAAATGCTTAATTCTGACAATAATCTAGACGCCGTTCACCATATATGTTATGTCACTCCTCGAGCATTCAGAATTGATTTGCAGCCCGCACATACGAAATACCATAAGAAGTTACCGAACACACACACTTCCAGGCTGAGAGACTGATTACCTCATCTCCCTGGTTGGCGAAACGTCTTCACAGTAAAGATACCCAGGTACTGTACATATGTTAAATTCATCAACTTGTCGATATTGTAATGAAAGAATGATTCAAGGAGGACCTCCAAACCGGCCCTAGAAGTGAGGGTTATGAAATACAAAGTGACGCTAACAGAGCTGAAAGAATGGAAAGACATGGGGAGATATAACCACGATATGAAAGATACCCAGAGGAATAGGAATGGTAGACAAGTATAGATTATTTCACATGGGATGAAGCAGTAGGAAGGAGCACCGATTGATCCTGAACGCTCAGCTTCAAGCTTAAGGAAATATTTAATTTTTCTCTCTTTCAGTAGTTTCCACTTTATTATCAATGCGTCATTTACTCTGATCCAACCTGACGCAAGAGGAACTTCCTCAAGCTCATTTTTCTCCTTGTGATCGCTCTTTTTTTCCCTCTCTCTGTTTTCTGTATCTGCTGTGAGTGTTTATCTCTGTGTGTACTTATTTCTCACTCATTTTCTCCCTGTCTATTTCATATTTTTGTGTACTTATGTACCTACGTACTTATGTACGTACGATCGTATGTACCTACCTATTTCTCTCCCTCAATCTCTCTCTCTCTCTCTCTCTCTCTCTCTCAGCCATCACCTTCTCACCTATATCATCGCTCCCCAATATCCACCTCGAATACCCGGGCCTCCAAAATCATTCTCTCGTCTTCCATTCACTCTGATTTAGCAGTTCATGTTTTTTTTCTCTCTCTCTTCCAACTCGCAATTTTTTTCAGCATTAAAAAAAAACTGAACCTGCACTTCTGAAAAACTTTCAAGGACTTATTTAATGGGAATAACATAAACATGAATTTATTTTACGTTTAATTTCGTTTATGTTTCAGTTTGCACACACACACACACACACACACGCACACACACACACACACGGGTTACAGGAGTCGACACAACTGACAAGCCACGGATTTGTCTCCTGGTTGAAAGAGTCGGCTGATGCCTCACGACACCTGCTGTCCCTGTTTACCTGGCAGTAAAAATATACGTGGGTGTTTATCTCGGTACACCTTCTGTCCATGTTCACCTAGCAGTAAATAGGTGCGTAGGTGTTGGACGACTAGTGGGTCGTATCCTCGGGAAAAAGAGTCATATAATAATTTTGAAAACGGAACACAACATCCAGAGTTCTGCTTCTGTAACTTAAAATAGGTGATAAAAAAAAAAAAAAAAAAAAAAGAAGGTTAATATAAGGACACATTGCACGTTTCGCTCAGTATTGAACTTTATCAAGTCTGCTGAAAAACAACAATGACTGTCTCTAATATGCGTATAACCTCTCCATGTCATTAGAATGCATATTTAAGAAGTAAATTTAGCTTTTTCTGCAGATTCGAGAAAACTCAGTGTAAAATGAAGATTTTTTTTTCATTACATGATAATTATATTCCAGCTCGTCGACCTGTTCAACCAGGTTGAACTATAAAGGTAATCTGGGTTGTACCACTCAAGGCCAGTGAGACGGATCAGTCTATTTAGGGGTAATGATTCGTTCTCAAACCTCTTCTCATTTACACTTTCTTCCTGTTATGTCTTCCTCTCATCATTCCATCGCCTTCTTTGCTGTTCTACGCGGCACGTTTCTTCCTTATCCCCTCTTCAACGGCTCCTTCCTACCCATCCTCTTCTACAATGCCCCTTCCCTTCCTTTTCCTGCCCCTCCCCTTCTAAACAACCCCTTTCTATCCCTCCTACACTAGCCTACACTCCACCCTTCCCATAACCCCTTAATGGAGAGACATTTTTTAACCAGCACTGATTTGCGGCCAAGCATTGCCTTATCCTTAACTCAAACAGAATTGACCCCTCTGGAGGAAAGACGGTGCTATGCAGCGAGGAAACTCTAGAGGCGATCACCACACGTCTTCAACAGCCTCTAAGGACACGTAAAGACACAGAGGAAGGAGTCTAAAGGATCTTTCCGCTTGAGACTTTCCCGAGGGTCAGAATGGGCATCGTTCGAGGCAGACCTCTGAAATGGTAGCCAGAAGGGATAAATGTCCTCCTTTTATTCCTTAGTGATGACTTTTTTCTTTTTACATTCTTAAAGTTGGTGTATCGGAGTCTGGAGGTGAGGGAGTCGGGGAGTGAGAGGCCATTTAATAAGGTGTAGAACAGGGAATAGGTCGTGTGGGTGATGGGTAGAAGTCTGGGTGATGGATATGAGTGTGGGTGAGGGGATGTAGTGTGCGTCATGGGTGGTTGTGTAGATGAGAGTGGTAGTGTGGGTGAGGGGGAGGTAGTGTGGTGATGGGTGACAGTGTTGATGACTGGTGGCAGTGTTGGTGATGGGTGGCAGTGTTGGTGATGGGTGGCAGTGCTGGTGATGGATGGCAGTGCTGGTGATGGGTGACAGTGCTGGTGATGGATGGCAGTGCTGGTGACTGGTGGCAGTGCTGGTGACTGGTGGCAGTGTTGGTGATGAGTGGCAGTGCTGGTAATGGGTGGCAGTGTTGGTGATGGGTGGCAGTGTTGGTGATGGGTGGGTTTCTCGTTTCTGTGCAATAAGAGGAGAGTGCCTGGAACATCATAATATCACCAACACTCGCCAAGTACTCAACCCACAAAGACAGGTCGAATTATACAGAACAACATTCTCCTTTGTCTGAGATCCTCTTCACATTCTGCTGAAGAGGACCTCCAACCGAGGACAAAATGAACAAAATTCCTTTACCTGTGTTTGTTTCCATATGGGTGGATTCAAAGCATGAGAATGACTGACTCATGAAATCGTAATGACACGATTGTAAACAACTCGCTGGACGCAATGAGATTCGAACTCACGGAAAACTAGTCCTAGTTTTAGGACTGGCTTGTAATTGGTTCGAACCCCACTTCATTTTGTGAGATGAGAATGACTTATCGGATGGGACACAAACTTTCACCCTTCAGTGCCATGGCTCTAAAGCCTTTGAAGACAATTCAGTTTGCCTATATCGATTCATTTAGTAACAAAACTAATAAGACTCTTGAGCCATCCCTGTTAAAAAAATTATGTAAAGATTTTCACAAATATCCCGCACATTAGGAGAGAGAAGCTTATAGAGATGTCTCGGTTCGACTTGAACCATTGACAAGTCACACTAACACAGTAAGTGAGGGGAGCCAGTATATAGAAGGGTGGGAGGAAGTCACGGTATTGTGCCTACTTGTTCTTTATGTAGAGATTTTATTTCTCTCGCGAATAGAAAGACAATACCGTGGCTGGAACAATTCACCAAAAACCCTCACTTGAGAGAAGAACCACTTGATTGTTGTGACTTGACAATAATCTAAGACGTTGTCGTAAGGTTCATCTCCTAAGAGCTTGTTTTTTTTTTTTTTGATGATGAATTATCACTTCACAAGGTCGTATACGAATCCATTGTTGTGTTCGTCTGTAGTCATGCACCAGGCAAATGGAATACCTGGCAAGGTGGTGTTGATTCCAGAGACGAGTGGAACGCTCTCCGTGTCTTGCCTGGGGCAAGACAATCATTCAGAGTGACTCGACACTGATTGCTCTTCTCTATCATCCTTCGGTCTCGTCAGGATCAGTGGTGATGCACGGAGTTGAGCACAACAACAAGAGTGTAGCTAGAGGATGATACAGCATTGAACTCGGGTATCTTCTTGGAAATGGTGCACCTGTGTTCTGGTATTTCCTCTCTCACTTGGAACCTGACAATGGTCCGCGACGGACCCAAAGAAAAAGTTTCCTTTACAAACTGTATTTTTTATTTTATTTTTTTGCGAAATGTTCCAGCCACTGTGGTGGGATTTTTATTTTCACTTTTTTTATGTAAATATAGGTACTGTTAACAGGTGTTATATGATTAACCTATTGTTATGTTAGTTATTATGGCCTGTGGAAATATTTTCATTATTGTTATTACAAGCACAAAGTGAGCGTTAAATCCGTAGGGTTCCTCCCGCGCCTGGGGGAAAGGAAGGAAATCTGGTTCGAGCAAAGGAAGAGGAGATCAGATTAAATTCCTTGGATCAAGAGTCCCTCAACAGTGTCAGGGAACCTCTTTTAAGTTAATACATTGTCCAGAGATAAAGAAATAACTTGACACAAACGATAGAATTGTAATCAGTTTCAGATAAGGATTTTAATTACCTGAGAAAGCAAAATCATATGGCTTACCATGATGTTTACAAACTAAGCAGTAATGACCAGTCTTGCTAGAGAACACGAACTAATTTACAGGTCAGGAGGGTGTGTCACGGCAGCTACCACCCTGCCAACCACTGGAATTCTTTGCAATAGTAGCGTATGCGCCAACACAACAATTAGTTAACTCTGAGAGAAGAGTATGTCTGGAGTACAGAGAGGATGAATGGGAAGGAAACAGCTTGGTGTCTGCCTCACTGCTGCCTGGCGAGATGTGTTGCTCCCACAAGTTCCGCGCAAGAGAACAGCGTTCACTGGTAGACAACACCACACTTCACCTCATAATCTATACATTATTCAGGTGGTTAAATTTATTATCACATTTGTCACATTACACTTTTTAAGCTACATTATTCTTGACCAGGAGAAAATATCTGAGCATTGACGCAAATGCTTCAGTGACGTAAACACAGCTGTACAAAGACGTAGCATATCACTTTTATATAGGAACATATAATGTACCTCCAGATCCCTAATATATCCAAACATATTACTACACACACACACACACACACACACACACACACACACACACACACACACACACACACACACACACACACACACACACACACACACACACACTCCTCTTACAGAGCAACACAACGTGGAACAATTTATCAAAACATAGTTGAAAAGGTACACTCTGGTTTCCAAAACGCATGAAAAAACCTCAATATTACTCTCCGTAAGTATGGAAGCCTCAAATTACGCGCATGAGCTTAGTGGTCTACTCTCTGGATTTTTGTTTTCCTTCCAACCTATGAGAGGTCTAAGGATCGAGTGTCTGGAGAGGCTCATCTTCTCTCACTCACTCTAACTACAACCGCTTTCGGCGAGCATTTCGTGCCTTACTGTGTATTTATCAAATGATTTTGGATCTTTGCATCATTTCTGAGAATTAACCAAGAAGCTCTGAAGGTAATGAAAAAAAAATGGAAATTTGAGACATGTTATAAAGCAGTGTACATGTTATGAACACTGGCTGTACTTCTGGTCTGAGATAATCCATCAGTATAACTAAGGACTATAAAAGGAAAATTGGAGCTTGTACGGCGAATGTCAATGAGCTAAATAAGTCAGAAATATTGAATGTGCAGGAAGGGAAGGGAACCTTAGCATCATATTATGTTTAGTGATTGATGGATTGAATGTTTTCAAAAGCGCAGTCAGCGTCATAGCATAAGATTTAGTGACAAAAGTGAATCAACCGATCACGTTGTCACTGGGAATTTCTCCTACTGGCTTTGTACAAATTGTTTTTGAGAGTGCTGACGAGACGGGGTTATCTTGGAAGCGTCTTCTGTCAATAATATACATCAAAAAGCAAGAAAAAGTGCATCTGGTTTCGCTTCTCTGCACAAGTGCTACATGTGGTTTTATAACACTGAAGGAGTTAGGCAAGTGGTTCCATGCTAATGGTACAGCCGAAATATTTCTCACTGAAAAGATTCCCGAAAAGCCGAGAAACTTTGGTCTGAAGGGGATTTTAGAACGAGCAATAATGTTTAATAATCCATTGTTTAATAATCCAAATACTGTACGGTCAAACTGCAGGTAAGGAGGTAACGAACGATGAACAGTAGTAATTTGCATCAAGCAAGGTATTAAAGTGGCTTCGTGAATTTGAAGGTTTCTGGAACTTAAGCCAATTGTCTCAGGAAACTATTTTTTTTAATGACATCGATTTTCAGAAGTTATCTTGGGGTCAGCCAACGTTACGTGGCCGATGCTTACTAAAAGTAAAGTACGTACTGTGTGTTTCATGGCGTTCAGGTTGGTTGTTGCGAGGCTAGCACAAATTTTTATTCTTAAGCACATAGTTTTAAAATGACGAGAGGCTATAGCAACAATAAATCTGCATTTACATATTTTTAGATTTATAATGTATTCCAAATTTATCTCCCTTGACTTTCTTTTCTCATCTCTCCTAAATTAAATTTCTGTTGCTCTGCTCCGTGATGGGCATTTCATAAAAACTTCCTTCCTCCTAAGTATGGGATGGGAAATCCTGAGATATAGTAATTCCCAAGAAATAATAAATCCAGGTTTGCTGGAACGAAACTTTTGAAGGGTATGCATAGACTTAAACACGGCTGGTCAACGTGACACTCTTGCACGAATATCCAGTTTCCAGACCACCACCACCATCAGCTATTATTGAGGCATTGGTAACCCAAAACAAACGGATTTTGAGAAGACATTGAACAAATATAACAAAACGGTGAAAACCGGTAAAATAAGGGTAAAAACTGTGACAAAATTGGAAAACAGATATTCAACTAACAGGACGAAGCTTTTGAAGCACCGATAACCGAAGAAACTTCAATGGAATACTTGACAATATCCTCATCGTTGTAATGAAGTCTCCCAGCTAACTTTGAAAGATTACAACACTGAAAGCCACCATGTGTGAAGGAATATGACAATGGCATAGTAAGCTTATGTTCTCTCGATATAACTGTCACATAGGATAAGGTAGCATTCGGTTTTACTTAAAATTGATTATTATTATAATTAAACCCACAATGGTTAAAACAGGATACAAATACTTAAATAACAAAGTGGGCACCACCGGGGGTATCATCCTATGACAGAGACCTTTGTCAGAATTTTATGACGGGCAAACCAACACTGTTTTTTAAACTGCTGGACAGAGCGGTAATGATAGGCCGAAATATACAGCATGAATTTCAACTCCTGATTTAATGTCGTCTTCATGTGGGACGAGCCACTGGTCAGTGTTTATTACATTTGAATATTTCGATGTATATAACTTGTTTTTGCCTGATTAATTATTAAAATGTACGTGTTGTTCAGTACACGAACTGAAGCCGCAGAGCGGCTTAGCACCCAACAGTACACATCATTATTCTCTATGTATTTGCTTTTCTCTTTAATTTCCATTTTCCGTTCTGTAATAACCAGACACGAAGAATTAAGAATTCCTACAGGCAGTCGTCCTCCCTGCAAGTAAACTTTAATATCTCCTCCTTCACAGTTTCCCTCACCGGAACACACCCCAGCATGCCAGTGATAAACAAAGAGCAATATTCCTGTAAGAGGATTCTGGGGAGCAATGATGGATACGTGATGGAAAGTGTAGGCTACCTGGAGTTCCCAGCGCTCTACGTACTGGATATATATATATATATATATATATATATATATATATATATATATATATATATATATATATATATATATATATATATATATATATAATGTGTGTGTTGGGGGGGTGAGGTGCGTGAGGCATTACGTAAAATAAAAGGGGGTAAAGCAGCTGGAACTAATGGGATCATGACAGAAATGTTAAAAGTAGAGGGGGATATAGTGTTGGAGTGGTTGGTATTTTTGTTTAATAAATGTATGAAAGAGGGGAAGGTACCTAGAGATTGGCGGAGAGCATGTATAGTCCCTTTATAGAGAGATAAGTTTACTGAGTATACCAGGAAAAGTGTACGGTAGGGTTATAATTGAAAGAATTAGAGGTAAGACAAAATGTAGGATTGCGGATGAGCAAGGAGGTTTCAGAGTGGGTAGGGGATGTGTAGATCAAGTGTTTACATTGAAGCATATATGTGAACAGTATTTAGATAAAGGTAGGGAAGTTTTTATTGCATTTATGGATTTAGAAAAGGCATATGATAGAGTGGATAGGGGAGCAATGTGTCAGTTGTTGCAAGTAGTATATGGAATAGGTGGTAAGTTACTAAATGCTGTAAAGAGTTTTTATGAGGATAGTGAGGCTCAGGTTAGGGTGTGTAGAAGAGAGGGAGACTACTTCCCGGTAAAAGTAGGTCTTAGACAGGGATGTGTAATGTCACCATGGTTGTTTAATATATTTATAGATGGGGTTGTAAAAGAAGTAAATGCTAGGGTGTTCGGGAGAGGGGTGGGATTAAATTATTGGGAATCAAATACAAAATGGGAATTGACACAGTTGCTTTTTGCTGATGACACTGTGCTTATGGGAGATTCTAAAGAAAAATGGCAAAGGTTAGTGGATGAGTTTGGGAGTATGTGTAAAGCTATAAAGTTGAAAGTGAACATAGAAAAGAGTAAGGTGATGAGGGTATCAAATGATTTAGATAAAGAAAAATTGGATATCAAATTGGGGAGGAGGAGTATGGAAGAAGTGAATGTTTTCAGATACTTGGGAGTTGACGTGTCGGCGGATGGCTTTATGAAGGATGAGGTTAATCATAGAATTGATGAGGGAAAAAAGGTGAGTGGTGCGTTGAGGTATATGTGGAGACAAAAAACATTATCTATGGAGGCAAAGAAGGGAATGTATGAAAGTATAGTAGTACCAACACTCTTATATGGGTGTGAAGCTTGGGTTGTGAATGCAGCAGCAAGGAGGCGGTTGGAGGCAGTGGAGATGTCCTCTGTGGTGTAACTATGTCAATGTGTGGTGTAAATATTATGCAGAAAATTCGGAGCGTGGAAATTAGGAGAAGGTGTGGAGTTAATAAAACTATTAGTCAGAGGGCAGAAGAGGGGTTGTTGAGGTGACTTGGTCATTTAGAGAGAATGGATCAAAGTAGAATGACATGGAAAGCATTTAAATCTGTAGGGGAAGGAAGGAGGGGTAGGGGTCATCCTCGAAAAGGTTGGAAGGAAAGGGTAAGGGAGGTTTTGTGGGCGAGGGGCTTGCACT